>NW_011495057.1:2038811-2056240 GCF_000754665.1 Bison bison bison | reverse complement strand
GCAGGCGCTGAGTCCATGGAGGGCACCCACAGGGGTGTGCTTTCAGGGACTGAGGGAAGATAGAACACGAGAAGGTGAAGTAAGAGGTCACTGGAGGCAGCCTCGTTAGACCCTTGGGCTTGAATTGACTCCGAGATAACTGGAAATCAACCAGGCTCCAAAGAGCAAGATGGTGCTACCAAAAGTGACCAAGAGAAAGCGCGTTTGGAGATGCATGTGGAGTAAATGGAACAAGAGGGATGCTATGGACCGGGCATCTGCTTGCGGTGGGGAGGATGAGCGACGTGGGGGGGGTGTGGTGGCCATTGAGCTGGAAACATACAAAGGAAAATGCCCAGAAGTGGATCCCACAAAACTGACGGCTCTCACTGCACTTTATCATCTCCCCAAAACTTCCGACTAGTCGCTGTGTAGCCATGACAAGCTTAACAACCGCTCTGAAGCAAGAGGTTCCAATAACAGGCAGCTTTAGAGTAGAGTCAGTAAAGTTTAGTGCCTGAGAATGTGGCCTCTGGTGTCATAAAACACCCCCTCTGAGTCCGAGCTCTGCCCTTCACTCACCATGTGGCCCTGATCAAATGACTCAAACTCTTAGTTCTCTTGCCTGAAAAGTGAGGGGGGAACATGACACCCGCTGCCTGAGGTCTGTTGAGTATTAATTGTTTCTACACATAGAATGTGCAGTCTACCTGGCACATAATACAAATTTTACTGGTTTATTTCATTCCTTTTATTTTATGGGTAATTTCTAAGGTAAACCACCATAGGGAAATCAGCTAAGATACTAAGTAAACAAAATCATGAAGTTCTACTAAATCTGTCCATCATATTCCATATAAGAAAAACAGTTCTTTTTTGTTTGTTCATCGTGGCTGTATTAGGTCTTCACTGTGGCACGTGGGTTCTCCATTGCAGCATGCAGGCTTCTCTAGTTGTGGCCCACAGGCTCCAGGGCACATGGGCTCAGTACTTGTGGTGCACAGGCTTAGTTGCTCCACAGCATGTGGGATCTTAGTTTCCCGACCAGGGATCAAACCCACACTGGAAGGTGGATTCTTAACCACTGGACCACCAGGAAAGTACCAAGAAGGGGAAGAAAATCTTATAGAAGCTTACAGTGCTCAATCACAAACACCACAAAAGATTCCACATTTCAAATTTCTACCACCTCTGGACCCAGGGTCAGCTCTTCTCTTAATCCATCACAATGACCCCTAAATTCAGTATATAATTTCCCCCCTTTGAGGACGAGGAAACAGAAACTGAGAAGGTTGCTGGTTTGCCGAGGCCACAAGACTGGAAAAGACAGCAAATAAGAGGAGGCCTAAAGTCCGTGCCTGTCCTCCAGGCCTCCGTGCCTTCTCAAAGTGACATTTTCAGTGTTCCCGACATTATTTAGGTGCAGCTGCTGACCAAAAAACATGAGACGCGTTGGTTCTCTCTGTTTGAAACCCCCTGGTGTGTTTCTGAAAAAGAATATTCTGGTTAGTGTAAGTGATGAATTTCAAACTGCTGACCCATGACATCCATCGCATGTACAGAAATGTAACCGAAATTCTTCACTTAAAGTTGAACATCTGTCGAACTGGCCTCCTTTCCTGCATAAGCTGGTCTCTCACAGCACGTGTTGGCACTGGACGATCAGCTTGCACGAGTAAGGCTTGCACCCATGCCCTGGAATATCTCTGAAATTCTTGTCTTCGTGTGTAATGTTTGGACCGTGTCTGAGCCCCATCACCCGGCCTGTACTACATCCTTGACACTTCTGCAGACACTCTGAGAGAGGTAGGGTTGAGAGAAAGAAATAAAGCCCAGAAACAATTGAGCCCTAATACTTCCAGCCCTACACAAGTGCTATTTTGGTATCTGGCCTTGTACCTGACAAATGAATGGGAATTTTGAGTGGAAACATAGATGTCCATTAGTAGGAGAAATCAAGGAGGGGGAGGTGGGCCCCTCTGAACACCCTTTTCATTCTCAGCTACTTGTTCATTTGACCTTGTTCCCTCATAGGACAGTGAACATGCCAAGGTCTTCCAAGGTCTACACCCAACAGCCACTTTCATTTAGCTTGTCCTTAAAATGTCCTATGAGAGGACTTCCCTAGTGGTTCAGTGGTTAAGAATCTGCCTGTCGGGGCAGGGGAAATGGGCTCAGTCCCTGGTCTGGGAAGATTCCACATGCCTTGGGGCAACTAAGCCCATGCACAACAGCTATTGAGCCCACGTGCTGCAAATACCAAAGCCTGCGTGCCGTAGAGCCCATGCTCCCCAACAAGAGAAGCCACCACAATGAGAAGCCTGAGCAACATAACTAGAGCGAAGCTCCCGCTTGCCACAACTAGAGAAAGCCCACGCAAAGCAATGAAGATCCAGCACAGCCAAAAATAAAAATTTTTTAAATGTCTTATGAGAAAACAAAAGCCAAATTGTGACAGCACATATCAATACTATAAAGCCTACACGATGCACCCGTGTACTGGGATTTATGTGCTCCTCACACCAAACCAGAAAAATCAGCAGGGCTGGTATCACAAACCAGAAAAATCAGCAAGGCTGTAAAACTTACAGATGGGGAAACTGAGGCTCAGAAATTAAGGCAATTAGCCAAGGTCACCAGAGAAGGCAATAGCACCCCACTCCAGTACTCTTGCCTGGAAAAGCCTATGGACGGAGGAGCCTGGTAGACTGCAGTCCATGGGGTCACTAAGAGTTGGACACGACTGAGCGACTTCACTTTCCCTTTTCACTTTCATGCATTGGAGAAGGAAATGGCAACCCACTCCAGTGTTCTTGCCTGGAGAATCCCAGGGACAGGGGAGCCTGGTGGGCTGCCGTCTGTGGGGTTGCACAGAGTCGGACATGACTGAAGAGACTTAGCAGCAGCAGCAGCAGCAGCCAAGGTCACAGAATTGGAAAAAGCAAAACTCAAATCCAAGATCCCCTTAGTCTGAATCCAAGTCCAGTGCTTGTTTCTCCCTCCTTACATTTGTTAAAAATCACAGCCATCGGTGCCAGAATCAAAGTTTGGGAAAGTACCAGGACAGAGGAGCCTGTCCAGCTACAATCCATGGGGTCGCAAGAGTGGGACATGACTGGGCTACTAAACTATCACCACCAGCACCACCATCCACCCTCTGGTGGCTCAGACAGTAAAGAAGCAGGCTGCAATGCAGGAGACCTGGGTTTGATCCCTGGGTTGGGAAGATCCCCTGGAGAAGGGAACTGCTACCCACTCCAGTATTCTGGCCTGGAGAATTCCATGGACAGAGGAGCCTGGCAGGCTAGTTCATGGGGTCGCAAAGAGTCAGACACGACTGAGCGACTTTCACCAGCACCACCAGGACTATCCAGAGTGAGGCACTGTCCCCTACAAAGACCCCCAGGTCACAGTCCTGTAAGTGGATGCTGTCACCTGCGTCACCGAGCCTGGTCCCACTTGCTGCCAGGGCTTTACTCTTCTCTGCTCTTGACAGCCCCTCTCCTCCATAGGCCTGCTGGTGTCAGGACCCACCTGAGGCTGCTGCCAGGGTCCTCCTATTACCCCAAACAGTAAGAAAGCAGAAGAGCAGAACAACTTGTCCTTGACACCACAGCTTGATCGCTTCCTGCTCCCTTGATCCCTTTCCACCCAGCCCTGCCTAGTCCTAAAGGGTCACATCCTGTATCCTGTCTGCCCTGTGAGGCCCACCGAGGCTGAAATACCCAACTCCATGTAATCGCCTCCTGGCTTCTCATTCTCCGTTTACAAAAGAGCAAACTGAGGCTCGGAGATAGGAACTCTGGTTGGGCCAGTTGGTCATGTGGCCAGTTCATGGCAGAGCTGGGAACCACCGCCAGACAAAGCCTGCCCTTGGCTTATCTGCGGGTATCATCCGCGCAGGCGCAGGCGCAGTGCAGCTTAGTGGGGACCTGTGGGCGCTGCAGAGGCGTGGTGACCGGGCTGGGAACGCGGCCCAAATTTCCTGGCTTCCAGTCTGGGCTTCCAGCCACAGGACAACGCCACTCACCCTCGGTAAATCAATCTGGAAGTGGCCAGTAGGTCTCGCTAGAATGAGGCAGTCAGGTGTGCGGGTATTTTCCAGATGAATATTAGGGAAAAGGGAAAAAAAAGTGAAATTCAGGTTAATGCGGAGATCTATGGTCCAAAATACCAAAAGGGAAAGTACGGTAATTCACAGAGGGCTGCAAAAGAAAACAAAGGAGGGAAAATTGAAACAAAAGCTATCTCATTGACGATCTGCCATTTCCTTTTTTCCAGTTGCTTTTTTTTCCCCCCTCTTGGGAAACTGGCATCTGTCTCTCCCTTCACCAAACACATAACATGTAAAGACAAGGGCTTGAATAGCTGGTCTAATGAGGCATTAATAGAATGTGACTGCAGAGCCCAGGGATCCACGGGCCCCTGAAGGACACCAGGCCCTCTGACCACAGCCAGGCAGACGGTGTCCCACCTGCTTCGGAAGCTGTTTATGGACACTCAGAGGTTTAGACAAGGCCATGAGTTTTAAACAGGCCCCTTTCCTGAATTTTATTGCCTGGTTTCATATTGTTTGACTTAAAAAAAAAATTAACTTTGCATAACATGACTTAAATGGCACTTTCGTTTAGCAAAAGCAAGATTTAAAAAGAGCTGAGAGCTTAGTAGAAAACAAAGATGTAAATAATCCAAAAAGAAGGAAAATTCATCTCTAGGTCAGTCACCTTTTTTAAAAATTTGAAAGAACTCCTAAACTTTCTTGAAGTTGCTAAACTGGGTGAATACTTAAAAGGAGCCCTGTGGTAATGAAAAGGCTCCACTCTGTCACCAAATGAACACAGATGATTCTTGGTTTTCCTTCTCTAACTTATTCAGTCACTCAGTCGTGTCCAACTCTTTGTGACCACCGCGCCCCCCCACACACCTGTGGACTTCAGCATGCCAGGCTTCCCTATCTTTCACTACCTCCTGGAGTTGCTCAAACTCATGTCCATTGAATAGTCCAACCATCTCACCCTCTGTCGCCCCCTCCTCCTCCTGCCTTCAATATTTCCCAGCATCAGTGTCTTTTCTAACAAGTCGACTCTTCACATCAGGTGGTCAAAGTATTGGAGCTTCAGCTTTGGCATCAGTCCTTCCAGTGAATATTCAGGATTGAATCCCTTTATGATTGACTAGTTTGATCTCCTTGCAGTCCAAGGGAATCTCAAGATCTCAGCCACTAGCTCCCCCAACAAACGCTTCCCATTCTTCTGTTGGCTTTCCTCCTTGTCACGGTCTTGGCCATATTCTACTTCTTTCCTTTTTTTAAATTTTTATTCATTTGTTTATTTTTATCTTTGTCTCCTGGGTCTTTGTGGCTGTGCAGGCTTTTCTCTAGTTGTGGTGAGTGGGGGCTATTCTAGGTGCCTGGGCTTCAGTAGTTGCAGCACAGGCTCAGTAATTGTGATGCGTGGCCTTAGTTGCTCCACAGCATGTGGGATCTTCCCAGACTAGGGATCAAACCTGTGTCTTCTGCATGGTAGGTGGATCCTTTACCACTGAGAGACCAGCAAAGGTCTGTAAACTGCGTTTCAATGGTGGAATGATTCAGTCAAGTTTCAGGAAACAAATGTATATGTCCAATGTTTCCAGAGTGTCTATCTCTACAGTATTTCTCTATTTCTCACCTTGTGTATAAAATAGAAGTTATGTTCCATATCTTTCTACAGAGACTGCTCATTATGACCAGAAATCCTTATATAAAGTGCCTGGTTCAGTGGGTTATATGTAGCAGACCACCTCTGGACGTTAGGTTTGGTTGCTGCTGTGATTCATAATGATTGTGATCAGTCCCAATCGCCTTCTGTCCATTTGTACCTACATGTCCCAAAGAGTCCTCAGACTTTACACATCTAGACCTAAACTCCCGATCTGTATGTCCAAATCTGCCCCCTGTCTGCTTCGTCCTGCTTCTGTCTGATGGTACCTCTAACCACCCAGTCACCCAGGCTAGCTTACTTCATGTCTTCTTCCTCTCCCCTCCCGCTCCTCCTCTTCCTCCTCTTCTCTTCCCTCCTCCCTCACCTCCTCTTCTTCCTTTCCTTCTCCTCTTCCTTCATCCTCCTCCTTCTTCTGTTTTACTTCCTACTCCACTTCTTCTCACTCCAAAAGGATTGGGCTTGAACTCCCCTGATGACCCAGTGGTTA
Organism: Bison bison bison; assembly: GCF_000754665.1. Classification (NCBI taxonomy): domain Eukaryota; kingdom Metazoa; phylum Chordata; class Mammalia; order Artiodactyla; family Bovidae; genus Bison; species Bison bison. The sequence continues at coordinate 2,050,072 of NW_011495057.1, read as the reverse complement.
AGATTCTGCCTGGCAATGCAGGAGACACAGGTTTGATTGGGAAGATTCCAGATGCTTCAGGGTAACTAAGCCTGCTCGCCGCAACTACTGAGTCCACGTGCCCTAGAGCCGTGCTCTGCAAAAAGAGAAGGCACTATAATGAGAAGCCTGTGTGCCTCAACTAGAGAATAGCCCCCTCTCCCTGCAACTAGAGAAAGTCCAAGTGCAGTAACAAAGACCCAGAGCAGCCGTAAATAAATAAATAAAGGATTGGGCTTCAGGTCCTGAGCATTCCATCTACCAAATACGGCTTGAATTCATCTCACTCACACTGTATTAGTCCAAGGCGTTAGTTTCTGCCATATAACTTGTCTCTATTTCTACTCCACCATACCACCCACTCTATTGCATTCTACAACTTAAATCTGACCATGATTGTTATTCAGTCACTATGTTGTGTCCGACTCTTTGCAACCCCATGGCTGCAACACGTTAGTCTTCCCTGTCATTCACCGTCCCCCGGAGTTTTCTCAAACTCATATCCATTGAGTCAGTGATGCCATCCAACCATCTCATCCTCTGTTGCTCCCTTCTCTTCTCACCCTCAATCTTTCCCAGCACTGATCATGATGCTTCTTCACAAAAGCCCTTCCATGACTTCCCACCAAGGATGAGACATGCCCAGCTCCTGGGTCCCCTCAAAATGCCCTACACAGTCTAGCCCCTCCCTACCCTGCCCGTCTCGTGTGCCACCCCCCGCCACAGCGGCGCCCACTCTGGCCACTCCAGGCTTCTGGCTGCTCCTCAGAGGTGTCGTTCCTTTTCATTCCTCCACGCCTCTGCAGTCACGTGGCCTCTGTTCAGAGTGCTTGCCCCAGAACTTTCCACTCAGGAAACTTACTCAAGAGCTGATTCAGACATTCCTTCAACTTGAAGCCTCTGGATATCTGGATATTGAATCAAAATTAATGTCTCCTTTCCTATAATTTATATATCAATTTCTAACAACTTTAATAAGATAAAATCCCCATAAATTTAACCATTTAAGGCATACAACTCAGTGGTCTTAAGTATATTCACAGAGTTATACAACTATCATCACAATGTAACTTGGAAACCGTCACTGTTCCTAAAATAAACCTTATACTCATTAGTAGTCGAACCTCCTCTCCCTGACCAGGCCCTAGACAACCACTACTCTACTTCCTGTCTCTATAGACTTGCCTACTGTGAGTGTGTGTGTGTGTGTGTGTGTGTGCGCGTGCATGTGCTCAGTCATGTTCCACTCTTTGAGACCCTATGGATTGTAGCCGGCCAGGATCCTCTCTGCATGGGATTCTCCAGGCAAGAGTACTGGAGTCAGTTGCCATTTCCTTTTCCAGGGGATCTTCCCAACCCAGATCGCCCACACTGCAGGCAGACCCTTTACCATCTGAGCCACCAAGAAAGCCCAATAAGCCTGGAAGGAAGGGGTAAAGTAGGGCAAAAACAATCCTAAACTCAACTAGTGAAGTAAATTACACCAACAACATCTTCCATTCTCGTGTGGTTACTGCTTTACGGCTTGCCTTGTTCTTTCATATGATCATCTCATTCGATGGTGTGAGGCTGGCAAGAAACAGTGTTATGGAAACCAGTGAAGGGTCTGGGTCAGCACCTGCTCCCCAGCCAAACCTCGGGAACCAGGGCTGTGCCCACCTGCAAGCGGTGGACACTGAGTGCTTCCCAAAGCTCCCCAGCAGGATCCCAGCTCTCCTCTCCCCATGCCTCCCACTCTCCTTCAGCCATGCTGGCTCCTGGCTCAGTTTTGAGACCCACATTATTCTAATCCCATATTTTTAGTCCCTTGAGGACACAGTCCATAAAACCTGTAAGAAGTCACTGCCAATCACACCTCCTTGGTACCCACGTGAAAAGCCAGTGGGATGGCTCCCCCAGAGGTCAAGACAGGAGAGCTATCCTTACTCCCCTGGTGGTTCAATAGATAAGAGCCCGCCTGCCAATGCAGGGGACATGGATTCAAACCCTGGTTCAGGAAGATTTCACATGCAGTGGGGCAACTAAGCCTATGTGCCACAACTACCGAGCCCACGTGCTGCAACTCCTGAAGCCCATGTGCCCAGAGCCTGTGCTCCTCAACGAGAGAAGCCACTGCAATGAGAAGCCTGTGCACTGCAATGAAGAGGAGCCCCTACTCACTGCAACTAGAGAAAGCCCCGTCTAGGCAAAGGGCTGTCCTTAGACACTCAGGGCAGGACCAGTGGCCAGCAGGGCACTTGCTGAATGAATCATCTCTCTTTGAATTCCCTGTCGGACAATTTGGACGTTACCATAAAAACTCCCGTGGGTTTGTCTCTAGAATGACCTGGAGTGCACCTCCCTGGAGAATACACTTCATCCTCTTTTGAGCTGATTAGAAATGGCAAAGCACATTCACGGAAGAGGGCACAAGCCTGGCTGGTTGCTATTTAGAGCCCCTGAAGGGCCACCCAGTCCTTCGTCCGGGTGCCTCCCCAGCCCCTGACCCCAGGCGCTGAGGATGACGCTGCTTCTCCGGACACCTTCAGTCAGCCCTGAAGTTCAGGAGGTTCTGGTGACAGCTCAGGATGCACAGACCCGAAATAACTGATTAAGAGGTGAGCGCTATTTCTAAAACAGTACAGCCTGTTCTGTTGGGGATGCCAAGGGATTATGTCATGTTCTCTGTTCCCATCACAAAGAGATGCTTTTCTGGCCTTCCGAGTACCGACTCCCAACGCCTACTTCACTGAGAGGCTCCTGTACACGCTGGGGCCAGGAATTCCAACCAGGTGAAAGGTAGGAGTTTCGCCTTGGATCCCAAGGAGGGATATTCGAAAACATCCCAGCAAGAGAGCAGGCATTCAGGTTGACATGCTTGCTGTGTGGGAGGAGGCACCGAAACCCTGGGATTCTCAAAACTTCTTCCAAGAGACCTGAAAGAGCCAACAGTGAGACTGAGCCCCAGCCCAGTAAAGCGGCTCCCTTTCCCTCAGGCCTGTGACAGGTGATGTCAGGAGATGGGTAAGTGGCCAAGCCCACAGTGTCCAACCTGAGCTCCCCCTGCAAGCAACCCGAGACCACCAACCAGAAGTCAAAAGTAGGGAAGAGCAGACTCAAGGCTCGGGCTGCCTGGATTTGGACCCTAATTCTGCCACCTGCTAAGATGATACCCAAACCACCCCTCCTCTGCAGAAGGAAGTCAATGTTAATATCCAGTGTGCAGAATTGTTACAGGGACTAAATGAATTTTGACAGTTTAAACCTTTTTAAAAGGTCTGGCACATCAAAAGGGCTTCTCTGTTGGCTCAGATGATAAAGAATCTGCCTGCAATGCAATGCAATGCAAGAGACCCAGGTTCAATCTCTAGGTCCGGAAGATCCCCTGGAGAAGGGAATGGCAACCCACTACAGTAGTCTGGAGAACTCCATGGACAAAGGAGCCTGGGAGGCTACGGTTCAGGGGAGCACATCAAAAGTGACATGTAAGTGCTGGTAACATACATTTTAAAGGTTAGACTGCCACCCTGACTCCAGAAGTATTCTCCTTGAACTATCTCCTTGAACATACTGCTGCGTTTCTGTGTTGATGAAGCCAGAGTACCAGCATTCAGAAATCACTTCATGCGTCAGCTCTTCAAGACTGGAGACTAAAGATTCTGTGACTGATGCAGATTTTAAAATAGTAAATAATAACATTAGTAATGCAAATGTACAATTAAACAAAGGCAGAATCTGAACTGGCAATATAGATAAGAGCATTTACTCAATCCTTTTGACTATCAAAAGACAAGGAACACCTGTGAGTTGGGGACCTCTTCTGAAAGTAAGGGCTTCCCTGATGGCTCAGACAATAAAGAATCTGCCTGCTATGTGGGAGACCCAGATTCAATCCCTGGGTCAGGAAGATCCCCTGGAGGAGGGCATGGCAACCCACTCCAGTATTCTTGCCTGGAGAATCCCATGGACTGAGGAGGCTGGGGGCTACAGTCCATGGGGTTGAAAAGAGTTGGACATGACTGAGTAATTTTCACTTTCTTGCTTTCTTTCTTTGTCTGAAAGTAAGCTTGAGATGGGACTTCCCTGGTGGTTTAGTAGTTAAGAATCTACCTTGCAATGCAAGGGGCATGGGTTCGATCCCTGGTAGAGGAACTAAGATTCCACACACCTCAGAGCAACTAAGCCCGAGGCTCAAATACTGAGCCTGACCACCAAAACTAGAGAATCTGTGCAACAAAGATCCTGCGTGCCCTAACTAAGACCTGACACAGCTGAATAGATAGATAAATAAAAGAAAGTTTGGGAATGAAGAAACAAATTCTGTTGTTTTGTTTTTCCACCCCTAAAGACTTCAAACTACATAATGAATTCAATGAATTATCATCATCCATTTCTGTCTGGAGCAGAAAGCAACTTTCCCTGTGACAATGGAAGACAGGTCATCCCTGGGTCCAAAAATGTCAAATGCTCTATGACCTGCTTCCGTAGTTTGAAGGGAGATTCTTATTCATTACAAAAAAAAAAATTTTTTTTTTCTTTTTTTTTTTTGCTTTTCTATTCAGGGACACAGTACGAGCCAAACTGCAACTCCGGGCTGCGGGGCGCACCTGTGCAAACAGACTCTCCCACCTGGAACTGCCAGAGCCTGGAGCCTGTGTGGCTGTCACCATCCACATGCGGAGTGTGGGAGGGAGGGGGTGCGGGCGGGCCTGGCCTGCGACTCTGCCCATGAGCTGGGGCTGAGGCTGGCTTCGCTGGCACTTGGCCGTGAACCTCAAACCTGCAGTGGTTCTGACTACAAAAGCTGCTGCATGATACATTATCTTTCTATTCTCTTATTTCATTTTAACCAACTGTCTACAGCCTCAAGGATTCTCACCTCAGCAACATTATCTGCCACCTGCAGTGGGAAACTTTGCTCCGATGTGGATGTTATCTGGGCTAAGACACACCCCCTCACTCAGTTCCATTTTAAGACAGATGATGAGAAAAACAGGAATATGGATTTTCTCAAGAGGAGCATCTCAGGAACATAAAACCAAACACATACTCAGAAGAAATGTCTGCTAGGCGTCAAGAAATAAAAACGAACAAGAACATTTAAAATCATGAAGAAGGAGGAGGAAGACTGAGGGGACGGGGGGAGAGAAGAGAAACCTTAGATTTTAAGCCATTGTGACAAGGCTTTCTTTCCTCATCGGTAAGAACAAAGTAAATATTAAATAATATCTTTTTGTTACACACACACACACACACACACACACACTTATTCCTTCACTTTGACAGATACCCATTTGGCACTTGCCATGTGCCAGGCTGGCTCTAAGCACTGAAGGTGCATCAGTGAACCACTCAGATGCAGGGCTCTGCCCCTCCTGGTGCTTCCTATCCCGGAGCAGGAAGACAAGCAAGTGGAGCGTAAGGAGTACTGGTCAGCGCTCAGTGCTACTGAGGATAATAAAACGGGGAGCGGCCATCTGCAAGGGCTTGCCAGGTAGCTCAGCTGATAAAGAATTTGTTTGTAATGCAGGAGACCCCAGTTTGATTCCTGGGTCAGGAAGTTCCCCTGGAGAAGGGATAGGCTACCCACTCTAGTGTTCTTGGACTTCCCTGCTGGCTCAGACAGTAAAGAGTCCGCCTGCAATGCAAGAGACTTGGGTTCAATCCCTGGGTTGGGAAGATCCCCTGGAGAAGGGAAAGGCAACCCACTCCAGTATTCTTGCTTGGAGAATTCCATGGACAGAGCATCCTGGCGGGCTAGAGTCCATGGAGTCTCAAAGAGTCGGACACGACTGAGCAACTAAGCACAGCACACAGCACAGCTGTTTGCAAATCAGGGAGAGAGCCTTCACCAGAAACTCAATCCTGCCAGAAACTTGATCTTGAACTTTTCAGAGGCCAGAATCGTGAGGAAATACATTTCTGTTGTCTAAGCCAGCCAGCTTGGTGGTATTTTGTGACAACAGCCCAAGCAGACTTGATTTGGGTACCATGGCTGGGGTGGGAGGTGAGGTGGGAATGCTGCTGAAACAAATACCTAAATATGAGCAGAGGCTTTGGGACTGGGGAGTGAGTAGAGGCCAGAAGAGTTCTCAGGTGCATGGGAGAACAAGCCTTCATTTCTATGAAGGGACTCCTGGTAGAAAGATAGATGTCAAAGGCAATGTTGATGATGGATCAGAAAGAAAACAGGAGTCCTGGAGAGATAGTCTCCATCATGTAAAGCCACCCTGGTGAGGTCTCAGGTGGAAAGGAGGAGCATGTTTCTGGAACTGGAGGAAAGGCCATCCACTCAGCTGAATTGTGTTTTAGCGTTTTGCAGAAGATAGAACTTGGGAGTGATGGAACTGGATTTTAGCCGAAGTGATTTCTAAGCAAAGTTTAGAAGGCTTGGTGCTGGTTTCCCCTTACCACTTACAATAAAATGCAAGAGGAAAGAGAGAGAAAGTGAGAAAAGTTTAAGCCAAGAAGAACCAGAGCATGAAGATTTGGAAAATTCTCAGCCTATTCACGTTGCAAAAAATGAGAACATGTTCTTGGGACTTCCCAGGCAGTCCAGTGGTTAAGACTCTGTGCTTCCAACGCAGGGAGTGAGGGTTCCATCCCTGGTTGGGTGTCTAAGATCCTACAAAAGGAGACACAGACATAAAGAACAGACTTTTGGACTCAGTGGGGAAAGAAGAGGGTGGAATGAGTTAAGAGAAGAGCATCGAAACATATACATTACCATATGTAAAATAGATAACCAGTGTGAGTTCAACCCATGAAGCAGGACACCCCAAACCGGTGCTCTGGGATATCCCAGAGGGATAGGGTAGGGAGGGAGGTGGAAAGGGGGTTCAGGATGGGAGAGATACATGAATATGGCTGATTCATGTTGATATATGGCAAAAATCATCACAATATTGTAAGGTAATTATCCTCCAATTAAAATTAATTAATTGCTTTAAAAAAAAAATCCCTCTTACCAAAAAAAAAAAAAACGGTTTGCATCAAAAAGTGAGAAGAACATGTTCTAAAGAAAACACTAAGGGTGTGGCTGAAACACTCATCATTTGATAAGGAGATTAGTATGGATATGAACAGAAAATTTAATCCACCGCCTCAGAGGAAGTCAGGAAGAGACGGGATTATACCAGCAGAAATACTGCCAAGATCAAGCATTGAGAAAAAAAGATGAAATGAAGGAAGGCTGTTGGACATTGTGGATCCCACAGGACTGCTCCACTGGGCTGCAAATGTACTCTTCTCTTCAAGAAAAGAGAAGAATGACCCAGAGGTGATTCAGAGATCATCAGGCTGCCTCCATCTTGGTTTTGAAGGGTAAGCTGTGGTTTCAACAGGTCGAGCTGCCACCACCCAAAGCCCCTGGGGGCAGGATCACCTGGCAGAGCCTGGGGTAGGGAAAGACCCCCACCTAGTGGAATCATGTACCCCTGCCTAGAGCCATATGTGTGGCCAGAAGGCAGAGCATTGAGCCAAAGAGGAAAACCCATGAGCCTTAAGATCTAATGGAATTCTCCTTTCTCGGTTTTAGACTTCCTCAGGACCCCAGAAGGCCAGTGGGACTCAAGCAGAGTGAGTGAGGGGGACAGTGGTAAAGTCTGAGAAGAGACAGGAGTCAGACCATGAGGGTTTTAGAGAGCCCGTGTTTCTTCTTTATTATTTTGGCCATGATGCGGATCTTCGTTCCCCAACCAGAGATCAAATCCTTGCCCCCTGCAGTGGAAGCATGGAGTTTTAACCCCAGAAACTCCAGGGAAGTCCCTCATGGTTCATTCATGAGTTTGTAGTGAGTTAATATAATCCACACATGATGCTGGAGATACAATACAAATATCCTCAAATTAAAATAATAAAATATACAGTTCTGAATATTAACAATAATATAAATAAATATGAATATGTTCTATCATTAAGTGAACTTACTTAAAGAAGAAGTATAGGACTCTTTGAGGATATATAACAAGATCACTCTAGCTGGTGGGGGGTGGGAGGGGGAGGAAGGGGATGGTTAAAGGGAGGTTGGAAATGTCTCCTTGAGGACTGATCTCAGTTGAGATCTGAGGGAAAGAGAAAAGGGAGACCTGTGTGAAGGCTCTAAGGTGTGTTGGAGACCAGTGGTCCCAGGAGATGAACCGTGAGCTGGTATTCCTGATTAAGGGTAAGTGCACGAACAGAGCTATAACAGACATAGGACCAGATTGTACAGGGCCTTTTGAACTATGCTTAAAGATTCTGAACTTTAGAGCAAGGAGATGTCAGAACAATTTTAAGTTAGAGGACCATAGTTCTTCCACATGCATTTTTTTTTTTTATTTGGCTGTGTAAGGTCTTAGTTGCAGCATATACACTCAGTTGCAACACATGGTATCTATTGGGTTGGCCAAAAAGTTCGTGCAGGTTTTTTTTCACTTACAGAAAAGTCCACACAAACTTTTTGGCCAACTCAATAGTTCTCTGACCAGGGATCGAACTCAGGCCCCCTGCTTTGGCAGCATGGAGTCCTAGCCAGTGAGCCACCAGACAAGTCCCAAACTTCTTCTTTTTTTTTGGCCTCACCACACAGCATCATGATTTCTGATACCTAGTATTACTTAATGAAACAAGAAAACATTTGTGTTGCTACCTAAAAAGTATTTCTAAAACCCAGAGATAGAGCTTTACTCCTCTTTATTAAAAAAAAAAAACATTGCTCCATTAGGCTTTATCTCAGGAATGCAAGGAAATAAGATTGTTGCTCACGCATGTCAAAAATGAATGGATTCTTACCATTATTCTCTCAGAAAGGAAAGAATCCTTAAAGAGGCAGGAAGGCTTGTCTGTAACTGACTGGAGCTCCTGGCCTCTGCTCTAGTAACTGAGCTATGGAAGGGAGAGAAGTCAGACAGAGAACAACATGTACCGTATGATCTCACTTGTACATGGAATCTTAAAAAAGCTAACCTTGTAAAAATCTGAGAGTAAATGATAGTCACCCACAGGATGGAGGTGTGGAGACAAGATAGATGTTGTTTAAGGGAAAAAACTTGCAATCAGTAGTAAATAAGTCCTAGAGATCTAACGCAAAGCACGGTGAATACAGGCAATATCAGCAAATTTTCTGAGAGTAGAACTTACTTATTCCAGGCCCTAAAAAGAAATGACAATTATGTACCACAAGAGAGGTGCTAATTTTCACTACAGCGGTACTCATATTACAGCACACAAATGCCTCAAAGTAGCGTGTTGTATGGGGCTCCCCTGGTTGCTCAGGGGTAAAGAATTTGCCTGTAATGCAGGAAACCAGAGTTCAACTCCTGGGTCAGGAAGATCCCCCAGAGAAGGGAATGGCAATTCACTCCAGTATTCTTGCCTGGAGAATACCATGAAGAGGAGCTTGGTGGGCTACAGTCCGTGGGGTCACATAGAGTCGGACACGACTGAGCCACGTTCCCTTTTAGCACATTGAACACCTTAAATTTACACAATGTTGTATGTCGGTTACATTTCTTTTTCTTTTTTTTTAAATTTTATTTATTTATTTATATTTGGCTAATCCATCCAGCATGCCAGACCTAGTTCCCCGACCACGGGTCAAACCTGGGCTCCATCAGTGAAAGTACAGAGTCCTAACCACTGGACTGCCAGGGAATTCCCCCGTCATATTTCAATAGAAAAAAAAGAAAAAGGTGTGGAAAGCTGCCTTATTGTTCTAGGTTATTCACTTTTCCCTATATTCATGCCTTTTGATGTGTGACTTTGTGGTTGTTTAGAGATTTTGGTTTTGGGGGGGACGGTCTTTTTGCTGCTTTTAAAATATATTGTGTTCATTGTTTTAGATTAGTAATAATAATGAAAGCGAACCTTAAGTGCTTACTCTGTGGAGGAAGTGCTCATTTGACTGATTTTCTTATGAGGTATTTGGGGAGAATTAAAGGCAGAGACTGTTACATCACTAAAGAAGAATACTGTTGAAAGTATTTAATATCCTACATGAGGTGTACATAGTTTGGTCCCTCAAACTGTGCTGTTGTTTTCCTTTGTGTGCTAAGAGACAAGATGTGGATGCCATGCTTTAATAGTGACATGGGTAAATGAGGGCACTTCCTGAGGAAGTGGTGACGGGATGGCCCGGAGTATGGGAAACGGGCCTGTGAGGGCCAATGAAAGGAAGTGAAGGTGTTTACACTAGAAGAAGGTTTCACGGAAACCGAAAACTGCTTTTAAATCCAACAAGGCGGCATGTGGAAAAGTTTGAAAAGACAAGCTGTAACAGATAAACGAAGTGCACATGATAGATTTTGACTCAAAAACAAACAAACAAAATGGAAAATGCACCAACAATTCAAGCTAACACAGAGGGGGCAGCTGCATGTAAGCCAGTCAGCTTCTATGCCTGTACATCCATGAAGATCAGTGCTTTAGAGAAGCAGTTCCTAAGATAAATTAAAAAGTTATACCAGATGATACCAAAAGAGTTTCTCGAATCTAAGCTGTTATTATATGACATCTCCAAAATTACAATCACATTGTTTCACTACTCCTGCTAGTGGATATTGAAATACATGCTTTGTATGTAAAATCTCCAAAATGCACCTGTGATGAGGTCAGTCTGCATAAAAATGATACTTATGAACTTCAAATACACTCTAGAATGAGGATGAGAGGCTATTATTGAATTAACCATTCATCATTTGAGGAAAAATCGACCTTTCTACAGAACAATATTTAAACTTTACAAAATGAACATGTATTAGGCACATATTTATTTCTTGTGCATTCTTATTATAAGTTTAAAATCACCCTATCCACTTTTGACTAAGCCTGGATTCTGTCCTCTACTGAGGACATAAGAAACTCATAAAAGAGGTACTTCGAGTTAAATTGTTGTTCAGCTGCCCAGTCCTGTCCGACTCTCTGGGACCCCATGGACTGCAGCACCCCAGGCCTTCCTGTCCCTCACTATCTCCCACAGTTCGCCAAGAAGAGCCCCAAAATATAAAAAACAAAGAAAGAAACAAGAGCCCCTGTCCTCAGCCTCAGGACCTGGCAGGACTCTGAACCCTCGGGGGGATAAAAACAATTCCTGCTTCTGGCCCAAAGTACAGTCTCCCCCCACACCCATGCTCTCCAGGGAGGTAGACGTGACCTATTCAGAGTAAGGAAGAAAAACTCAAAGGACTTACATGTGCCAAGAAGGGTCTTTTTTTCCCTTTCTGAGTCAGCAGCAGTTTGAATGCTTTCACTTAACTCATTAGAATGGTCTTCAGGGTGGGTGGGGG
>NW_011495057.1:2036699-2038711 GCF_000754665.1 Bison bison bison | reverse complement strand
AGAACTACACACACACACACACACACACACACACAGACACTATGCAAAAGCCAATGAAAGTTGAACAAAACCTGTAGCCGACTTAACAGTTTTGTACCAATGTCAGTTTCCTGATTTTGATATGTTCCTGAATTTATGATGATACCATTGTGGGGAGCTGGATGAAGGTTCTTATGAGTTTAAGTGAAAGTCGCTCAGTTGTGTCCGACTCTTTGTGACCCCCATGAAATTTTCCAGGCCAGAATACTGGAGTGGGTAGCCGTTCCCTTCTCCTGGGGAACTTACCAACCCAGGGATCTAACCCAGGTCTCCCGCATTGCAAGAGGATTCTTTACCAGCTGAGCTACCAGGGAAGCTATCTTGTGAGTTTAAAATCGTTTCAAAATAAAGAGTAAAAAAAAAAAGGAAGGGGAAAGAGGAGGAAGAGGATGGCCCTTCAGTCACTCCCCTCAAAGCTGGGAATGAAGAGGGAAATGGGATAAAGAGGGAAAGAAGGGGAACCCCATAAGCAGGGAGTTGTCTGTTTCCTGATTCCCTCAGTTCCATGAAGTCCCTAATGAAACTTCTTTCTCCAACCTCACCTCCCTCAATTCCATCTTCCTCTCAGCCACTGGATATACTTTTTGAAAAACCTGACCAGGTCTCTCTCAAGCTTGCCCGTCATTATCAGGACCCTTTGCCCCCCTGACCTCCCCACCCCCATGGACTTGGCCGTCCGAGGACGCAGGAACATGCCTTGCCTTTTCACACTTGCTCTCATTCTCCTCAGAGGATGCCACCGCCAGATATACCCTTTTTCTCCTCCCTCACCAACTCAGCCTCCTCTTTCAAGTCATCCATTAGAAACCCAGACTCTGAGGCATCTCCCCTCCCACATCCCAGGGCTCAGCTAAGTGTCCCTCCTCAGGGCTCTGCTTGCGTCCGTCCTTGGACATTCAATTCTGTCTGTCTGGGCATCATCCACTCAGAAGAGGAGCCAAACAGGCTGGACACAGGCACCAGGTTTGTCTGAGCCAAACGGTCTAAGGGACTTTCAGGGGAATTCCCCTGCTTCACCCCTCAATTCAGCAAATTGCCTTGAAATGACATATTTGTGTTTACCCCCAAGACTGAAAGCTCGTCGAAGCAAGGACTGTCTTTCTTCTCTGGACCCTGGGAGCCTAGTAGAGTACCTGCTTTGGGGTTGGTTCTCAACAAATCTGTGTTCTGATCCAGAATACAGAACATATTCTGACCACATTTTTCTTGGAAGCAGCTACTTCACATTCAAAACCATAAGGCAGGATGAGCAGCCTTTTCCTGAGACTGTAAAGAGGCTACCAGAGAAATGACTGCCTCCAAAGTCAGTGGAGGATCCCTGGAGGCAGCATCCAGGTTGAACCCCAGGGAGGCTGGGGAGGCTGAATTGCCAGGGTGGCTCCTGCCAGGATAGTTACCAGCCACACTGCCAAGGAGCAGGCTCCTCAGAGATCTGGAGACCTGACCAGAGTGTAATCTCCCTGAATACAGACAGATGGAATTCCCTGGTGGTCCAGAAGTTGGGACTCCATGTTCTTACTGCTGAGGGCTCGGGTTCAATCCCTGGTCAGGGAACTAAAATCCCACAGGCTGCGCAGTTTGCAGCCAAGAAAAAGAAAGAGAAGAAACTCCCATAAATAGAGAAATTCATCAAATTTAGAAACCAGCTGATGTAATAAACCATGAGAACAGCAGAAAAGCAGTAAAGTGGAAAGCTGCACACCTCTCAAAAGCAACCTGCCCCTGCAGCTGGGCCTCAGTCTAAATACAAGGCAGCAAGGGACACAAAAGGAGAAAAGGGTGACAGAGGACGAGATGGTTGAATGGCATCACCGACTCAATGGACATGACTCGGAGCAAACTCCAGGAGCTGGTGAAGGACAGGGAAGCCTGGCATGCTGCAGTCCGTGGGGTCAAAAAGAGTCGGACACGACTGAGCGACTGAACAGCAATGGAAGGAGACCTGAATGCGCAAGAACATGCAGGTAAAGGAC
>NW_011495057.1:2022767-2036599 GCF_000754665.1 Bison bison bison | reverse complement strand
TAAAGGACACACCACCCCAAGGACACACACCCAAGATGGGGTGGTGTGTAAGAGAGCCAAGACTACCAGGGCTGGCGTATCTCTCGCCTTCCTTGGTTAAGCAGATACCACAGCTAACTCTTCTGTGGTTTTTTCAAAGCTCCCCCTTTTTATTTGGGTACTTCTTAAAAAGATTTTACTTTGTATTACAGCGTGTGTGTGTGTGTGTGCTCAGTCACTCGGTCATGCCCGACTCTTTGCAATCCCATGGAATGCAGCATACTAGTCTTCCCTGTCCTTCTCTATCTCGCGGAGTTTGCTCAAATTCATGTCCATTGAAGTCTGCTTCCCTTCAAACACATCACTTAGGCTGCCCCTTCTTCCCTGAAGGTTGCCCTAGGCATCTGCTGAGAACTCACCATTTCATTTGTACAATTTTATTCTGGAGAGAAGGGCTCTCCACCGCCAAATACAGGTCTCCTGATCTTCCTTGGCCCCCCACCCCACCCCTGCTCCTTGGCCTTTTAGGATGGCAGCCCTGAGCAGCTGCACCCACCCGTTCATGGGAAATGGAAAGCAGTGGGAACAGGGAAGGATGCTCATACTAACTGAAGACCCGTTTTGTGCCAGACGCTTGTCACAAGCCATCTCACACAGAACAAGGATAAAAGGGCTTCACTAGCAAATGAGAAAGGTAACTCCCCAAAGACCCCTTTCAGTTCCAGTCTGATCATGTCTCTCTGTTGTGTCCAGTATTTTCTCAGTTTAGAGTGGCCCTTTGTAGAAGTAACTCTGCCGTGTATCATTGCCTTTAGCTTAGAATCAGAAGGAGTTGGTTTCTGCATCTTGCCTGGAGCTTCTAAATGCCAATCTCCCAGGAGTCAAAGGGATGATGCCCTGAGGTCTCTAATCATGGGAGATGGGGAGTGCCTTAGGACAGGTCTGCTTTCAAATATATTTACATTCAAAAGTAACGAATGGGCAGTATCTGGAAATGAGTCAGGGAAAATGTTATTTTTAGTAAATGCCAACCTCCTAAAAAGCAGACCTCCCTTTTGCTATCACTCCCACAACAGCTAAAGAAGAAAAGGGATGGACAGTAGGCAGAGGCCAGGAAGAAGCATTCTGGGTTACTTTCCATCCTGGCTTTGTTCAGTAAGTGGAGTGACAGTAACAAGGACAAGAGTGCTTAAATAAGAGAAGTTGGTGAAAAAGCAAAGGTTTTACGAGCAGGTGCCCTGTTTGAGCGTGGCTTGTAATCCTACACTAAAAAAAAAAAAAAAAAATTTAATCATTTTTATTTTTAAAAAATAAAGACTCTAGGACTTCCCCTGTGGTCCAGCAGCTAAGAATCCACCTGTCAATGTAGGGGACACGAGTTGAATTCCTGGTCTAGGAAGATCCCACATGCCACAGAGCAACTAAGCCTGTGAACCACAACCACCGGGCCTGTGCTCTACAGCCCGGGAGCCACAGTACTGAGCTCACGTGCCACGACTATTGAAGCCGAGGCGCCCTAGAGCCCCTGAGCTGCAACTAGAGAAGCTATCACAATGAGAAGCCCAGGCACCACAAAGAAGAGTAGCCCCTGTTCACCACAACTAGAGAAAGCCACGGAGCAACAAAGACCCAGCACAGCCAAAAATAAGAATAAGTTTAAAAAATAAATAAAGGCTCTGGAAAACCACCATATGAAATTTCAAATGCCAGACCGTGTCTTACACCAAGGGAGAGATTTGCTAAACAGTCTTCCAAGGCCAACTCCCAACAGGAAGGGAAGGACGTGCCCCCAGAAAGGGGACTTGAGGGGCACCTGAGGGTCATTGCTCCCAGGAGGTCCAGAGGATCTCCGTGTGGGTCTCACGGACTCAGAGAACCTCATATCTTAAAAATTCCAGCCCCTTCATGCTACGAACCAGACACTGTCATGTGGGAAAGTGATGGACTGTCCAAAGGTTCAGAACAAGCCAGCTGCTGGCACCTGTATGCAAGAGCATTTTCCCAACTTAAAAAATAAATTTCTTTGTTTGGCTGTGCTGGGTCTCACTTGTGGCGTGTGAGATCTTTAGTTGCAGTACGTGGGATCCAGTTCCCTGACCAGAGATCAACCCTGGGCCCCCTGCACTGGGAGTATAGAGTCTTAACCACTGAACCACCAGATAAATCCCATAATTTTCCCAAATTTAAAGCATCATTGTGAGCTGACCCATATCCTACCCTGAGCAGAGGGGCTGCCACGGGCTGTCCCTCCTACAAGAGGCCTCATAGCGGCCAGTCCCGCCCACCACAAAGTTCTCCCAAGCAACCAGAAAGAGTAGCTGAGAGCAACATTCAAACTTCACTTTTTTTTTTTTTTTTAGCAAAATGAAATAAATAAATAAACAACCCAGCGTCTTGGTGACTCACAGTTTCTAGCACAACCGTGTAAAGGCTTTGTAGAGAGCCATTAGCAGGACCATTCGGAAAGTTCTGTATTGTTTTCCTAGAGGCCCCCGCGCTGCCTGAACCCACTGTGAGCTTGAAAGACTTTGCCCTGACACTCTCTGCTTCCTGCTCATCCTCCTGTTACCAGGATGTGAAGCGGGTGCGGAGGATGAGAGAGGATGAGAGAAACTTCCTGCGGCCTCGCAGCTCAGCCTGGGCTGACCCGAGCTGGAGGTCGAGACTCTGTCCAGCAGAGCCAGGGAGGAGGAAACCTTGCTTCCTCTGAAGTCACCCAAGAGGTGGCACAGGGGGGTATGTAGGAAGTCAGTTCATTGTTGCTCAAGTCACATTTTGTTTCTTATACAGAAGGATCACAACTCTGATTATCTTAGAGCTGAGAGGGGAGGGAAATGAGGGAAAAGTTTTCTCACTGAACAAGCAGTGGCGCTGGCTGAAGAGTCGCCTGTGGCTCAATAAGGGCACGTGATGCTCTCAGCCCTGGAGCCAGGACCCAGGCTCCTTGAGTGCATTGCCCTCCATGACCAAAGGCCAGTGGGCGCCCTGCTCAGCTTTATGCCAAAAACAAGCAGGAACCAAAAAAAAAAAGTCTGGTTTTGAAAGCTGCTTCTCTATAGTTCAAACAGGACCATTCACATGCTTGGGAGGGGGCCCAGGGAAGGAAGACATTTGGGAACCATTGTTAGCTGCAGAAAAAAAACACTCACACTGTAAACATGTATAAACGCCTGGGTAACTTAGTTGCCCAAGATCCTGTTAAGAACTTTTACTCATTACTCTTGTTATTGTTACTATCGGAGACATTCCCTCCTACACATCCTTCCGTTCTCCTGCCAGGAGACATGTCTTGATCAAAAGCAAAGAATATTCACTGTCCCCTTCCAATTACTAAGGATGGGGCGGGATAGGGTGAGGGGGGAAGTCCACTGTCAGAGCAGTTTTCCACCATTAGTAAGAAATGAGGATTTTTACAGTCATCAACCAAGCAAATATGTTTAATCCGAGTAGTAACTTCTGGAAAGGAGATACCAGTCCCATGATTTAGAACACTATGCAGAGCGATTTAGGAATACCTTTCAGAAAGCGACACTGACAGCATGCTTTCCATCAAACCCAGGGAGACAAGATACCATCACAGCCAGGGACAGAAGGGTCTCAGGCAGGAATTTGAACTAAAGAAGTCTTATTATAAATAAGCAATCTGAAACAGGCCTGCATTTTTTTCCGCATTAAATCACAGCTTAGTCCAAACTTACTTTGCCAGCAACGAACATCTGAGACCAAATATAGAAGTTCATCCCTCAAGGTCCAGATCCAAATGCCACTTCCTCCTGGAGGCCCTCCTGGGTTCCCCCACCAAAAAAAAAAATCCTTTCTTTATGATCCCACAACACCTTGCTCCTACCTCTACTCATTTCCTCTGCTTTGTTTGAGAGTTATTTGAACACATAACATCTCCTTCCCTAAATTGTAAGCGCTTTAGAAAACAGAGGTCATCTTAAGGACTTTGGAGTCACATGAAATTAAATCCCTGCTCTGCTTGGTATGAGTTCTGAATCCTTAAGCAAATTCTTTAACCCATCTAAGGCTCAGTTTTATTATCTGTAAAGGGACATCATAATATTACCTACCTCCTCCTGTTTTGTTTTGTTTTTCCCAACAAATCTGTATGTGGCAGACACAATTTTAGGTACTTAAGACAAAACAGCCAACAAGGGGACAAAGGATGTATCCATATGGAGCCCTCATTCGAGAGGAATTATTATGAGCGGATCTAAGAGTAGACACAGAGAGTGTTTTGCCTGGCATATAATAAGTGCTAAAGAAATGTTCACTTAATGACCTATTAAGTCAAATAATCAGTGAATGAGTGAAAGACTAAGAACGATGAACATCATGCTCCCAATGCATGGGACCCGAGTTTGATCCCTGGTCAGGGAACCAGATTCTGAATGCTGCAATTAAGACCCTGCACAGCCAAATAAGTTGATTAATTTTTTAAAAAAATCAAGAGGGAATTAAGAGGCAAATTTGAAAAAAAAAAAAAAGAAAATATTTATCCACTTCTGGGAGTCTATCCTAAGGAAATAACCTATTTTGGAGGGAATTACTATTCACTTCCTAAAGACTAGAAATTCAAAAAATAAAAATGATACTCTGAGATTTGAATGTAAAAATCACATCCAAACTTAGGAAAGAAATACTTGTAAAGCAGTCCTTGACTGTAGATAGAAATCAACTCTTTGACCAGGAAGTCCAGGGTCTTAGTGAGAAATGAAAGTGTAGAAGTGTTAGTCGTATCCGACTCTCTTCCCGTGGACTGTAGCCCGCTTTTGTCCGTGGAATTCTCCAGGCAAGCATACTGGGGTGGGTTGCCATTCCCTTCTCCAGGGGATCTTCCCTACCCAGGGATCGAACCTAGGTCTCCTGCATTACAGGCAGATCCTTCACCATCTGAAGCCCAAATAGTGCAGAAACAATGCACAGGACTTCTGAGCTAGTTTTTTTTTCTGAGGTGAGCGCTGGAACCAACTTGTTAGAAAATGCTCTTCCATCTCTCATGCAAGAGAAAAGACATAGGGGCCTTGTGATATCGCCACCCCACATTTTCCCACTGAGGGACGCCTGTCTCCATCATCAGGACCATCAATCAAAGGTTCCCTCTTTCACTGAATAAATGGTGAGGGTTTGGAGAGCTGCCTCCCTTTCCTCCGACCCACCTCTTTCCCGGTGCCAACTCCCATCTGGAGGAGACTTAAAGGAATTGTTTGTGTAGGGCGTGGCTCAGCCTCTCGCTCAGTCCCCACGGCCACCCCCTCATCCCCTGAGCTCCACTGTCTAATTCCCAGCAGCTGGCTTTGTTGCCGCAACAAATGTGAACTCTTTCTTAATGTGGCTCAGAGGTGTCTATAGGCAGCCAGCCCTGTTACACCGCTGGCCACAGCTGGCTAGATGTGGCTTTAGAAACATGTTTGTGCCCCAGTGTGACTAATACTTACCTACCGGCTGGCTGGCATGAGACCTCTCTCCTACTCATCTGGCACTTGGAATAAAATCCTCTGGCAAACTCTCTTGCAGGAGAGGCCAGGGGATGGGGGTTGGGTGGGATGGGAAGGCAGGGTCCCGAGAGGCCCCAGGACTCAGACACTGAGGTACATTCTTCCCTGGAGAGTTTAGGACCTCTCAGCTGATTGGGAGCTTACAGGTGGTCAGAGTACAAAGCAGGGAATCCATACAAAGGCCTTTAACTGTTGCTGAACAAATGTTTGTTTGCAAAATAACATCACGTGTAAATACAGAATGCTGGCTCGAAAGTAGTCAAGAACTTGAAGTGATGGGCAGCAAAACACAGGCTTTGGGGTTGAAAGAATTGGTAAATAAACAAGTGAGTGAGTGAGAACAAGAATGAACAGACTGATAAGGAGACACGGAGGAGCAGGGGAAGCAAACAGCCCTGTATTCTAGGAATTTACCCAACAGGTACCCTCCGTACAGGCACAGGACTAACGACCAGATTAAACAAATTGCAGTACATCCCTGGTATCGAGTACAGCACTGTGTGGCTCTTAAAAGAATGAAACATCTATATACACATGGATGAGAAAACGTCTACAATCTACTTTGTATGAAGAAGAGTAACACGGGAACTGAATAGGATGAACAGCACGCTACTCTCTGTATGCATGAAGATTTTTAAATATATGTTTGTAAATGCATGGACTTTCTCTGGAATGACATAGTATAAACAGTCACAGTGGTTGTATGTGGAAAGAGAAAAAGGCTGGGCCCAGAGGTAGGTGGAGACTTCTTTGTCGCTTCAACCCTTGTTCATATCTTTTTAATTTTACATATATCATCTACTCCAAAAAGTTAGTACCTTTTTATTAATAAAAAATGAAATTAAAAGCATAACGTAGCCTTATTAAGATATCTATAGAAATAAACATGTATATGAGAAAAGTCACACAAAATATATACAGTATAAACCATTTATGTTTTAAAAAATACTCAGCATATGTGTGCATCTATATATGCATCTGTGTATATGTGAAGACTTTTTGTTTAAAAAGTCGTAGGAGGGGAACGGCAAGAGGCCTGCACTTTTTATTCTGTATATTTTTAAATTATTTAAAGGTTTTATTACCTGTGATTGCTTAGTAATTAAATATATAAATTTAAAAAGTGAAATAGCACTATACACATGAATCATTTATTATCTTTAAGATCTAGTGTTAGCTTTAAAAGGGACAACATAGTGTATATATTTTGCAACCATTTGAGTGGGAAATTTGACACAAATATGCAGGGAGTCTCTGAACGGCTTGTAATCCTGTAGTTTGTAATCCTGTGCCTCATGTTATTGTTGTTCAGTCACTCAGTCATGTCCAACTCTTTGTGATCCCATGGATTGCAGCACGCCTGTCTTCCCTGTCCTTCACCATCTCCCGAAGCTTGCTCAAACTTATGTCCATTGAGTTGGTGATGCCATCCAGCCATTTCATCCTCTGCTGTCCCCTTCTTCTCCTGCCTTCAGTCTTTCCCAGCGTCAGGATCTTATCTGAGTCAGCTGTTCACATCAGGTGGCAAAGTATTGTAGTTTCAGCTTTAGCATCATTCCTTCCAAAGTAATCCCAGGGCTAATCTCCTTCAGAATGGACTGGTTGGATCTCCTTGCAGTCCAAGGGACTCTCAAGAATCTTCTCCAGCACCACAGTTCAAAAGCATCTATTCTTTGGCATTCACCCTTCTTTATGGTCCAACTCTCATCACATCCATACATAACTACTGGAAAAACCACAGCTTTGACTAGACGGACCTTTGCAGGCAAAGTAATGTCTCTGCTTTTTAATATGCTATCTAGGTTTGCCATAGCTTTTCTTCCAAGGAGCAAGTGTCTTTTAATTTTGTGGCTGCAGTCACCATCTGCAGTGATTTGGGAGCCCAAGAAAATAAAGTCTGACACTGTTTCCGCTGTTTCCCCATCTACTGGCCATGAAGTGATGGGACCAGATGCCATGATCTTCGTTTTTCCAATGTTGAGTTTTGAGCCAGCTTTTACGTATGTGCCTTATGTACATACTATCTTTTGTTGTTCAGTCACTCAGTTGTGTCTGAGTCTTCTGTGATCCTGTGGACAGCCCTCCAGGCTCTTCTGTCCATGGAATTCTCCAGGCAAGAATACTTGAGTGGCTTGCCATTTCTTTCTCCAGGGTATCTTCCCAACCCAGGGATCAAACTCACATCCCTTGCATTGGTAAAGTGGGTTCTTTATCACTGAGCCACCTGAGAGGCCTCTAAACTATCTGGTAATAGTACATTTTTAAAATTATCTTAATTTTTAAAATATATCTATTCTTTATTACATTAAGTTATGTCAACAATAAGATTAAAAGCCTAAATGAACTTGGAAAATCAAGTGGTTTATTTCCCTCAAGACATGCACACAATCTAGAACATTCTAGAGCCTTGCGCTTTTGCAGGAGCTGTTGCTCTTTGGCACTCAGGAGAATGCTTCCTCAAAAGACCAAAACACAATGCCTCTCCTGTGTTCTCAGGACTCACTGAGTGTCATTGACACTCAGCCTAGAGGCTCCACACTGCATTAAACAATGTGGAGCTAAGATTCAAATCAACTACCACATGTGCTCTGAGCACATTACTCTAATGATTCAAGAATGGTTTGTTGAGTGACTCCATGTGCAGAGACTGGCAATTCACACTTCCATTTGTCTCTTAACATGCCAGGATCACCGATATTGAAGGCTACTTTAAAAAAATCAAATTAATACGGTTTGATTACAACACATAATACATATTATATATATATATAATATATAATAATACAATGCTTATTCTTAGTTCTATCTTCTTCAAAGCATGGAGAGTGGGTAGAATGTACCTTCTGTCAAAATTCCCCTCCTCTGGACAAAGTCACAGTTTCATATATAAGTTCACAATTTGTCTAGATGTTTAAAATAATTGCTGAAGAATCAGCCAGGGACTTCCTTAGTGGTCCAGTGGTTAGGACCCCGAGCCTCCGCTGCAGAGGTCTGGGCTCAATCCCTGTTCAGGGAACTAAGCTCACACATGCTGTATGGTGCAGTCAAAAAGCAAAAAAGAATTGGTCAAAGCCTTCAGGAGTCCTAGAGGAAAGTCCCTTCTGTTCCCCCTGCATCCACCCTGACCCTGGATGGGGGTTAGGTGTGGTCAGCTGCCGCTCAGCCTCTTCACTGGTCCCCCCCACAACACACCTCTTCTTTCCTTGCCTCACTGGGCGCCACTAACAGGGTGGTTCGTGGTTCACCATGAATACCTTACTCTACCTGTATCAGCCCAACTGCTGCCCCTCTCTTCCACCATCCAAAACCCACCATCAAGACCAGCCTAAGTCTCAGCACTGCCTTCTTTCTCCAGCCACCATCCTGGACAGCCCCATTCTTCCTCACTAGAGTCCTTCCATTATACAGACTATAGTTTCTTGTGTACATCTTGAGATAGATGACGCTTCTCTGATTGGGAATTCCGTGACTCATATTTGCTGGTGATAATTACCGTGCAGAACCTTGGGCTTGGGAGATGGAAGAGAAGTGGGCTGGCAGGACAGGAGTGTGGTTTCTGTGGTTCGTCCTGGCAGAGAGAAGGGAACCAGGTCAGATGCCCCAGGGCCTTTTCATGTTCTTCCTGTCCCTGGGGGAGAAATCTGAACCCTGGGGAAGAGGATGGGTAGCCTGGCTCCTTGGGATGCCTCAGGCCCAATCAGGGGAGGGAGTTGTCTAGGGGCAGAGACATTAATGCTCAACCCACCACTCCCTTCCTCCCCACTCCCACCTCAAAATGCCTTCAATCCCACAGCAGCGCCCTCAGGCCCTTCCCTGGAGGACTGCCCTCAAGTTACTAGAATCACTTAATGCAAAGGGCAGGGAGCCAGAGGGTTTGGGAATCCTGCCCCCAGGGCAGCCCTGCCCAGTGAAGGACAGGTGAT
Organism: Bison bison bison; assembly: GCF_000754665.1. Taxonomy (NCBI): domain Eukaryota; kingdom Metazoa; phylum Chordata; class Mammalia; order Artiodactyla; family Bovidae; genus Bison; species Bison bison. The sequence goes on along the minus strand of NW_011495057.1, from coordinate 2,027,196 downwards.
GGGACCATTCTGAGGGTAGCTCAGTCTGTTCAGTTCAATTCAGTCGCTCAGTTGTGTCCAAGTCTTTGTGACCCCATGTACTGCAGCATTCCAGGCCTCCCTGTCCATCACCAACTCCCAGAACTTACTCAAACTCATGTCCATTGAGTTGGTGATGCCATCCAACCATCTCATTCTCTGTCATCCCCTTCTCTTCCCGCCTTCAATCTTTCCCAGCATCAGGCTCTTTTCAAATGTGTCACCTCTTCGCATCAGGTGGCCAAAGTATTGGAATTTCAGCTTCAGCATCAGTCCATCCAATGAATATTCAGGACTAATTTCATTTAGGATGGACTGGTTGGATCTCCTTGCTGTCCAAGGGACTCTCAAGAGTCTTCTCCAACACCGCTCAAAAGCATCAATACTTCAGCACACAGCTTTCTTTATAGTCCAACTCTCACATCCATACATGACTATCGGAAGAACCATAGCCTTGACTAGATGGACCTTTGTTGGCAAAGTAAAGTCTCTGCTTTTTAATATGCTATCTAGGTTGATCATAATTTTCCTTCCAAGGAGTAAGCGTCTTTTAATTTCATGGCAGTAGTCACCATCTGCAGTGATTTGGGAGCCGCCCAAAATAAAGTCTACCACTGTTTCCACTGTTTCTTCATCTATTTGCCATGAAGTGATGGGACCGGATGCCATGATCTTTGTTTTCTAAATGAGGGTAGCTCACAGTCCAGGAATCTTCAGCAGAGTTGGGCTAAAGCTACCCTTGGGGGACTCCTCCTGAACCACACCCCAGCCTGAAGACCCAGCTTCCTTGTCCCACTTCTGCTCCTTTACCTGCTTCCCAGGTGGCGGCAGTGGTAAAGAACCCACCTGCCAATGCAAGAGACATAAAAGACATGGATTCAATCCCTGGGTCCAGAAGATCCCCTGGAGAAGGAAATGGCAACCCACTTCAGTATTCTTGCCTGGGAAATCCCATGGACAGAGGAGCCTGGTGGGCTACAGTCTATGGGGTCGCAAAGAGTTGGACTTGAATTATCACCTAAACAATAACAAAGTAATATTGTTGGGGGTTGGGGGACTTTAAAAACCAGCCTTAAAATCACAGATTTCCATCATCCCTTTCCTCCACACCAACCCCAATCCTGACTCTTCTGAAAAGGCCTGGATAGAAAATACATCTCAGGTCCCATGGTTGTTCTGATTTCAACTTTACAACTTGACAACTTCCACTTTTTCCCTAGTGATATGTGAGTTTTAATTTCTTACCCTCTGTCCTCCTAAAGAAGCCAGGTGAGAATTTTTATAGAAATGTTTTTTGTACACATATAAAAAGTTCAGGGAAAAAGTGAACACTGAGCTTTTCTGGTTGTCAAGAAATGGCATCTACTTTATAAAACCAAACTCAATACATTATGGGTCATAAGAAAGAGTCCCACAAAGATACTGTGCAAAATTCTTCTCAAGAGGACTGCCCTGGTGGTCCAGTGGTTAAGACTCGAGGCTCCCAGTGCAGAGGGCGGGGTTTTGATCCCTGATCTGGAAGCTAAGATCCCATAAGCCTCTCAGTACAGCCAAAAAAGAGAGAGAATGAAATCTTGCCATTTGGGACAACCTTGACGGACCGTGAGGGCATTATGCTAAACAAAATGTCAGAGGAAGACAAATAACACATGATTTCACATATATGTGGAATCCAAAAAACAAAACAAGCATGCAAAGAAAAAATGTACACTCATAGTTACAGAGAACACATTGGTGGTCACCAAAGGGGAGGGGTAGCAGGGTAGGCGGGATTAGAAAAGGGTGAAGGGGATCAAGGGTACAAACTTCCAGTTATAAAATAAATAAGTCATGGGGATGTAATGCACAGCATGGAATACAGCCAATAATATTGTATTAACTTGGTATGGTGGCAGATGGTAACCAGACTTATTGTGGTGATCGTTTCACAGTGTATACAAATGTCGAATTACTCTGTTGTATACGTGAAACTAACATAATATTGTATGTCAATTGCACTTCAACTTCAAAAAGCCCATTAAATCATTGGAATTTATGTATCCATTCATATAACTGTAAATATTACGTATCTCATATACCATAACTGTGAATATTGTATATTGTGTGGGGTTCCCAGGTGGTGCTAGTGGTAAAGAACCTGCCAGCCAATGCGGGAGATGTAAGAGATGCAGGTTTGATCCCTGAGTCAGGAAGATTTCCTGAAGGAGGGCATGGCAACCCACTCCAGGATTCTTGCCTGGAGAATCCCATGGACATAAGAGCCTGGCAGGCTACGGTCCATAGGGTCACAAAGAGTCAGACACAGCTGAAACAACTTAGCAGCAGCAGCATATACATACCCACACACATATGTAATATATATATAACCAGCAAATAAATGGAGAAGGGAAAGTTCTGCTTACAATGGAATGTCAGTGGAAGGCAGAAGGAATGATAGAAATAGAGAACCATTGTTGGAGAACCACCATAGAGGTGGTTGACCAGAAGGAAGTCATTGGTGGAGACTTGGGGTGGTGGGAACAGGGTATTGATGTGGTCTCCTCACAATATCCTCCTCAGTTATGAAGAGAAAATGGAAACTTGGGGTTGAGAAACGTCTCTCATGGTGAGACAGCTGACAACTGCTCAGTGCACAGCATCCTTTCTGTAGGATTCCTGCTGAGAATACAACGGCCAGAGTGTGGACAGGAGAAGATATCAGACAGACCCAGGGCAGGGCCACCCTACGGAACCAAAGACCAATACACTTTCTACTCAAGGTCCTGAAAGAGAGGGAAAGACTGAAGAGCCATTCCAGGTCAAGACACTGGAAGGTCTTCCCTGGCAGTCCAGCGGCTAAGAGTCCACACTCCCAATGCTGAGGGCCTGGGTTTGATCCCTAGTCAGGGAAAGAGATCTCTCATGCCACACCCAAAGCCCCCACATGCCACAGCTAAGACCTAGCATGGCCAGATAAGAAATAAATAAATAAAAATAGTTTTAAAAAGCCACAAGACACTGGAGACATGTGACCACTAAATGCACCACAGGACCTTGAAACATATGCAGGACAAGAAAAGAAGTGACATCATTGGGACAGTTGGCAAAATGAGAATGAAGTCTATGGACGAAATGATAATGCATGTAAGTGACTTGGATGGCATTGTATGCTGGTTGTACAGGGCTGTCCTTGCTGTGGGGAAATACATGAGGGGCGATGGGGCAGTAAGGCTACTCAAGCGGCTCAGAAAATGACTTCACAGAAATTATTTATCTATGTACATTGTGTGTAAATAAGCTACATGGAGAGAGAGCAAGACAAAGAGCCTGCACTATAAAATATTAATAATTGGGGAATCTGAAAAAGATATAAAGTTTTTTTGTACTGTTCTTACAACTTCTGTAGAGTTTAAAATTATTTTAAAGTACATTATTTTTAAAAATATAGGATCTAGGCAGGACTTGAGGTGACCAAGAGAGGAACTGGAATGAAGAAAGAAAAAAAAAAACGAAATGAGAGGTGAAGAGAAGAAAGCAATAAAGCCGAGGGCCTGGCTTTATAAATAATAAAGCTATGACCTTCTCTCCCTTTTTCCTTTTAAAATAAGTTGTTTGTCTACAAATAATAAGTGCTGGATATGGAGAAAAGGAAACCCTCGTATACTCTTGGTGGGAATAAAATTTGGTACAGCCACTATGGAGAACAGTATGGAGGTTCCTGAAAAAACTAAAAGTAGAGTTAACATATGATCCAGCAATCCCAATCCTAAAAAAAATATTCAGAGAAACCCATAATTTGAAAAGATGCTTGCCCCCAGATGTTTATAGCAGCACTATTTACAACAGCCAAGACATGCAAGCAACCTGTCTCCATCAACAGACGAATGGATAAAGAAGACATGGTACACATATACAATAGAATATTACTCAGCCATTAAAAAATATGAAACTTTCCATTTATAGCAACATGGGTGGACCTGGAGATCATCATACTACGTGAAGTAAATTAGAGAAAGTCAACTAGTATATCACTCACATGTGGAATCTAAAGAATGGTTCAAATTAACAGATTTACAAAACAGAAACAGACTCCCATATATAGAAAACAAAGTAATGGTTACCAACAGAGAAAGGAGGGGGAGGGGGAAGAAGGATAAATTGGGAGTATGGCATTAAGAGATGCACACTACCATGTATAAAACAGACAAGGATTTACTGTATCAGTTTAGTTCCGTTCAGTCACTCAGTCGTGTCCGACTCTTTGCGACCCCATGAACCGCAGCACGCCAGGCCTCCCTGTCCATCACCAACTCCCGAAGTCCACCCAAACCCATGTCCTTCGAGTTGGTGATGCCATCCAGCCATCTCATCCTCTGTCGTCCCCTTCTCCTCCTGCCCTCAATCTTTCCCAGCATCAGGGTCTTTTCAAATG
>NW_011495057.1:2022166-2022430 GCF_000754665.1 Bison bison bison | reverse complement strand
TTCCTCTGCGCTCAGCTTGCTTTATAGTCCAACTCTCACATCCATACATGACTACTGGAAAAACCATAGCCTTGACTAGACGGACCTTTGTTGGCAAAGTAATGTCTTTGCTTTTTAATACGCTATCTAGGTTGGTCATAATTTTCCTTCCAAGGAACAAGCATCTTCTAATTTCATGGCTGCAATCACCATCCACAGTGATTTTGGAGCCTAGAAAAATAAAGTCAGCCACTGTTTCCACTGTTTCCCCATCTATTTGCCATG
>NW_011495057.1:2017351-2022066 GCF_000754665.1 Bison bison bison | reverse complement strand
CAAAATACCAGAGTAGGTAGGTAGCCTTTCCCTTCTCCAAGGGATCTTCCCAACCCAGGGAACAAACCCAGGTTTCCTGCATTGCAGGCAGATTCTTTACCAGCTGAGCCACCAGGGAAACCATATGTATGTATGTATAACTATATCATTTTACTGTACACCTGAAACTAACACAATATTGTAAAGCGATTATACTTCAACAACAACATCAAAAATTTTAAGCCAGATGGCAAAGGAAAAAACAAGATAGATGGCTTGGAAAATATCTGGAATATAATTCCAACTGGCTCCCTTGCTGCCAAACCCCACTCTGTATTCATACTGTAAAGTAAGACAAGCAAGAAGCCTGTTGTCAGAGGGACCTGTGTGCAGACGCTGCTGCAGCACTTACAGGTCTACTCCCGGGAACATTAGGGGCTTCCCTGGTGGCTCAGACGGTAAAGAATCTGCCTGCAATGCAGGAGACCCAGTGCAATCCCTGGGTCAGGAAGATCCCCTGGAGAAGGAAAAGGCAACCCATTTCAGTATTCTTGCCTGGAGAATCCCATGGACAGAGAAGCCTGGTCAGCTACAGTCCATGGTGTCCCAAAGAGTTGGACATGACTGAGTGACTAACACTTTCTCCTGGGCACAGTAGCTACCTTCTGAACCTCAGTTTCCTCATTTATATAATGGGGATGGGATGATCACATCTATTCACAGGTGGTTGTGCAGATTGGGGGAACCACCTAGGAAAACTCACTATCATTTTGGATTTACACCATACATCAGGGAGGTTCTGATTCCTGCAAGCCTAACTTTTATCCAAGTTTGTCGCTTAACAGTTCATGTTTGAAGTACAGTTTGTGCTCTGAAACAATCCCTAAACTGTTGCAGTTAGACATCAGGATTGTTCTATGCAGAAGATGGGATAAAAGGAACTTCAGGCACATTTATGATTCCAATACCCGGGGAGACACCCACTGTTTCAACAAATGCATAACTTGCTGAATGTTATTTATTTACCCCACGCTTGGCAGAATGTGTACAGCAAAATTACCTCCATCCACTTCTGAAACAGGTACTCATCAGTCACAGTCCTATTACACCCTGAAATTTACGACATCTCAAATAAAATGTCTGCTTCTGACATTTGCTGGCCTTATGATAGTGTTTCCATATTAACCAATATTGACTAGTCAGGTTTTCTTTTGACTGTGAGACCCTCAAATTCCATCTTGGTAACCCACAGAGATAGTCAGCTATGGGTCCAGAATTTCCATATAGCAGAGGACGAGATTGAAAGGAGAAAACTCAGGAACTTGCCTTGAAAAATTGTTTTTTTAGAGCAAGCCCTTTTTTTCCTGCATGTTAAGTCGCTTCAGTCATGTCCAACTCTATGCAACACGGGACTATAGCCCACCAGGGTGGGAGTGACTGAAGGGTCGGGCTGGCTGGGATTAATGGGGAAGAAGTCTGAGGAGGGGGCAAAGTCGGCAGACCCAGTGCTCACTGTTGAAGATGTCCCTTCTTGCCAAGGTAGATGATTAAAGTGGTCATGGGAAAGTCTCTCAATATTTAAAAAATTGATGACACTTCCCCAAATCGTCTAAATGATTGAGCCACCCCCAAATTCCCAGATTCAGCCCTTTATTTTTCCCGGGGACTGCTAATAGCCTCAACTTGCCAGTCTCTCTGAAGATCTTTCCTGCAAGAATGGAAGCAGGTAAAGCAGGCTTTTGGAGGTTTGGGCCAGTGGACCCCAAGGTAGGGCCATCTCTGAGGGCCACCCTACATGCACAGCTGTGGATGCCATTGAGCCCATGGCCAGACCTCTTGAAAGAACAAAAACGTTTGAAGCTCAGAACATTCTCTTCCATCCACAGAAGCCATCCCATAGATCTGAAACATGTAACTAACTGATCGTGAATCACAAGGAACAGGTTTGGCGGGCAGTCTTCCCACCCACCTGCCATTAACCTGTGTGGCAGATGTCGGGAGGTGAGAACACTGGGCTCTGAGTCCCAGGAATGCCTCTCTCCAGGACTGGAGGACAGCAAGGTGAAGAGAGATTTAGGCAATGCAAGCTTTCTCTTTCTCTCTTTTCTTTCTTCCTTGGATTTTTCTCTATCTTGAGTAAAATTCGGTTTTTAGAAGATCAAGCCAGGTTGTAAACACAGTCTTTAAAAACCTTTGCACTGCTTTTACTGCAGAATTTATGATTTGTTTACATTTGAGGCGAGGAGCGGGTGCGCAGGGGTAATCCCGAGGCCTCCAGGAGACTGCTCAAAAGAAAAAAGGGAATGTGGGACACACGAATAAAAATACTTCTTTGTTCCAGCCTTGATTTGTAGGTGCAGAATTCCCCCAGAGAGAGAGGTCATGCCCTAAGGAAATTGGCCCAACCAGCCCTTTGTCACCATGAGAATCAACCCCTGAGATTGCAAGAGAAACTTCCAGAAATCCACAGATTTCAGCATTCGGAAAGCACATGTGACAAAAGCTAAGACAGGTGCCTCAGGTGTGTCTTGTGGGAGCTACAGGACTATGGCCAGCTGGGCCTGGGGTCCTCCCTGAGTGGGAACACAGTGCAGTGGAGGCCAGGACCCTGGACTGGGCCCATCACACACGCAAAATGAGAACCTTCCAAGCAGAAACCCAGGCAGTGAGCGAGCCTTTTGGTGAGGACTTTCAAAAATCAGAGGCCAAAAGAGGGGCTTAGTAGGAATCAAATAATGCAAGGGTTTTTTCAACATTAGCCACAGAAGATTTAAATTCCTCCCCCAGAGTTGGAGAAGGAAATGGCAACCCACTCCAGTATTCTTGCCTAGGAAATCTGATGGACACAGCAGCCTGGCAGGCTTAGAACTGCAAAGAGTCGGACACACTGGGTGGCTAAACAACGACAACAACCCAGAGTTACACAAGGATTTGCCATCTCAGTAATGGAAGTTTTAACATAAGTGAATGCACCAAGGGAGTTGGGGACTGAAAAGACCTGTGTTCTAATGAGAGCTCATACCTGCTGGTTATATGACTTCCAGGAAACCACACACTGGGCCTCACCAGCAATATGGGGACACTAGCACCTGCCTCTCCAAGCTACAGTAACAAGGGTAGGTGTGAAAGTGCTAGAAAATTTAGCCCTGTAAAATGTAAAATATTTTATTATTTGCAATGATGATAATGGGTATGATAAATAGTTGTTCTGTGGTTTTGGAGTTTTCTTAGATTTTTTTTTTTATGTGAACCATTTTCAGAGTCTTTATTGAATCCATTACAATATTGTTTGTGTTTTAGGGGTTGGCTTTTTGGGCACAGGTGTTTGGGATCTTAGTTCCTCGACAAGGATTTGAACCTGCACCACCTGCATTGGAGAGCAAAGTCTTAACCACTGGAGTGCCAGGGAAGTCCCTGATAAATACTCCGGAAATAAACTGTCAGTCCCTACTTTAGAACAAATGTGGTTTAGAAAAAGAGAAATGTTCCTCTTTTCTTAATAGGCCACCCAGGAGAACAGTGACAGCTTCTCAGTTTCAGCCTCACCTGTACGAGTTCCCAACTCAAAGTGAGTTTGAGACTTCTTTTTTCAGCGGGAGTGTTAAGGTCACAGTTGGGAGCGGGGTCAGGAAAACTGGGTTCTATTCCTAGGTCATCACTGTCTCTGAAATCTCTGGGAAAGTTTTGACCCCTTCGGACCTCCAATGTTTAGGTCCCAGATGACCCATAGTTTTCCTAAGTCTTTTCCAGTCCTAAATTCCTATGACTCTCTATCAGGTAACAATAATAAATAGTTGACTTCAGGATAGTTTTTTTTTTTTTTCTCCAGTATAAGTCGTGTTAAGTAACAAAAGGGATTAAGTTGAGATGGATTGTGAATCAACATCAAGCAAGAATTAACTTGGGTTTTGTTGAAAAGATTTCTTTTTTTAGTTACTGTACAACTCATATCTACACCAGGCTTGTCAGCCATTCTTACTGCATGAAAGACAAGATTAAAAATCTTTAATCATTGATTTAAGGAATTTGAGTAATACTGTTTGACTTTTTCCCAGGCATCCTCAATGCTTAAGAGAAAATGTGTCAATATTTGGATTCAACAAAAGAAAGATGCAAGAACTTAAGTGCCCTGTTGATTACTGAGATAGCTGCCATTTCAGAAAAGAGGTATATCTTATGGCCAGCATAAGCTGTCCTGGTGTCAAGCAGGAAGAAATAGAGCAGGAAGCAACTGGAATCCATGCAGGTTCTAAATTCCTTAAGGCTTCTTTGCATCTAAAGTACGTTACCTAAAGTGCATTGGGTTAGGTCACATGAGTATGGAGGGAGCCAGTTATTCAGAGGTTTAGGTTGTACCATGTAAGTCCACAATATAAAGGAGATCATGTGAATGATAAACTATCAACACAAAGCTATATAAGGAAATTCCCTGATGGCCCAGTGGTTCAGAATTTGCTTTGCAATGCAGGTGACTTGGGTTCGGACCCTTGATCAAGGAACTAAGATCCCACATACTATGGGGCAACTAGGCCCACTGCAACTAAGATCTGACACAGCCCAGTAAAAGATAAATAACTAAGTAGTAAAGCTATGTAAAAACAGAGCATTCTCTTTGATCTGGATTTACAGCCACAGATCAGGAAGTAACAGTTAGAACTGGACATGGAACAACAGACTGGTTCCAAATAGGAAAAGGAATACATCAAGGCTGTATATTGTCACCCTGCTTATTTAAC
>NW_011495057.1:2006906-2017251 GCF_000754665.1 Bison bison bison | reverse complement strand
CTTATTTAACTTATATGCAGAGTACATCATGAGAAATGCTGGACTGGAAGAAGCACAAGCTGGAATCAAGATTGCCGAGAGAAATATCAATAACCTCAGATATGCAGATGAGACCACCCTTATGGCAGAAAGTGAAGAGGAACTAAAAAGCCTCTTGATGAAAGTGAAAAGAGGAGAGTGAAAAAGTTGGCTTAAAGCTCAACATTCAGAAAACAAAGATCATGACATCTGGTCCCATCACTTCATGGGAAATAGATGGGAAAACAGTGGAAACAGTGTCAGACTTTATTTTTGGGGGCTCCAAAATCACTGCAGATGGTGATTGCAGCCATGAAATTAGAAGATGCTTACTCCTTGGAAGGAAAGTTATGACCAACCTAGATAGCATATTGAAAAGCAGAGACATTACTTTGCCAACAAAGGTCCGTCTAGTTAAGGCTATGGTTTTTCCAATGGTCATGTATGGATGTGAGAGTTGGACTGTGAAGAAAGCTGAGCACTGAAGAATTGATGCTTTTGAACTGTGGTGCTGGAGAAGACTCTTGAGAGTCCCTTGGACTGCAAGGAGATCCAACCAGTCCATTCTAAAGGAGACCAGTCCTGGGTGTTCATTGGAAGGACTGATGCTAACACTGAAACTCCAATACTTTGGCCACCTCATGCGAAGAGTTGACTCATTGGAAAAGACCCTGATGCTGGGAGGGATTGGGGGCAGGAGGAGAAGGGGATGACAGAGGATGGGATGGCTGGATGGCATCACCGACTAGATGGACGTGAGTTTGAGTGAACTCCAGGAGTTGGTGATGGACAGGGAGGCCTGGCGTGCTGCGATTCATGGGGTCACAAAGAGTCAGACACAACTGAACAACTGAACTGAACTGAAACTTTTGAGAATTGAAATTTCCAAGCAAACCTGAGAAGACATATTGAAACATGTTTTGAAAATGTCATGAAAATATAAATGACTTTTGAAATATTTTCAGTCCATCAGATTTTCCTGTTGCCTAGTTTCTGGAAAGTTGCATCATTAGTTCATGAGTTCATTCATTCATTTGTGCCTAACAAGCCAGGGGCCAGGCTACGGAAGGTGCAAGCTGAAGGAAGGGCCTGGCTAGTCCATCCCATCAACTTTGGTTGGCTGTGGACTCTATTTTAGGATGGCAGGTTGGTAAGGGAACTTTCCTGAACTGGGCTCCTGTTCTCTGACATGAATGGGGAAAATCAGTAAGACCAGAGCCATCAAAGTATCATATCCCCCGAGAATACAAGGATTCAATAGGACCATCAGGGAAAGAATGCTAACAATATAAAACTCACTTTCTGGCCCCCAAAGACATCTTCATGAATTTCTTAAAAAAAAAAAAAAAAAAAAGTTACTCAGAATGGACTGAAGGGTTTTGTCTGCCTGTGGCACTGCTAAAAAAGTGCCTGACCCTTAGGGGATGTTCAAAATTGGATGTTGAGTGTGGACACTCAAAACACTTAAAACAGAGCTAATAAAAAGGTTAAGTTTCACCTCATTCTTGGAACTTGATTTATTAACACAAGGCCTCAGACTCACCCATGTTATGGATTCATCAGATATTAAGGCTACAAGAAGCCTTATTGACTACAGTTCCCTTATCTTACAGACAAGGTATCTGTGGCCCAAGCTCCCTACAGTGACTGAACAAGATCCCTGGCTGGGGAGTCAGAAACAGATGCCAGGCCTCCTGTCTCTCTGCTCTTTAGCCAGAAGTTCATCTGTAAACCTCTCCAAGCAAGTGGTGCAGTGTGCTGGTGAGGACCACGGGCTCTGAGTGAATCTGGGATTCACCCCAACTAGTTATATGACCTGAATGTTTCTGAGCTTCAATTCTTCATCAGTAGAGTGGAGATCTTGATAGTACCTACCATGTTATACTTCTGTAAGTTGTAAATAGGGGAAAACGTGTCATCCCACTGCCCCTGAGGAACCAAGAGGAGAAAGACGATTCTTGGGAATTCCCTGGTGGTCCAGTAGTTAGGGCTCTACACTTCTACTGCAAGGGGCAGAGGTGCAATCCCTGGTCAGGGGGCTAGGATCCCACAAGCCTCTTGGTGTAGCCAAAACAAGAGATGATTCTCTTGTATATACATGCTATAGTGTACATCTGACCCCAGACAGACCAAGGAACATCCATGCTCCTTCTTACGTGTGAAGAAATCAAAACCACCATCAGAAGCACCATCTGAGGGACGTCAGAACCAATCTCTGCTGGTGAACGGTGCACACTCCTGGGCATCCACCCAGCCACTGAGGAGAGGACCAGAGAGTCTGGGATCAGGGGAGGATGGAAGCGTCTAGGTTTCTCCAGGACCCCTGCTGCAGAAGACTGTTTGGAAGGAGGAAAATGATACAAAGAAATGATAAAAAGGCAAACTGGAGTGTAAGAGCATAACCACAGGATATGCTCAAACTCCAAAACTAACACAAAAGGATTAATAGTGTAATGTAAACCTGACATGGCATCCAGGAGAAGTGCTCATGGGGCTTCCCAGGAGGAAGGGATTTCCAGGGCATTTGACTGTGGCAAGTTTAAAAATCTTTATTGACTATTTTTCTGCAACCTTCTCACCTGCTGTTTCCCCCTTGGCCACCCCAATCATTTCTGTGTCTGCTCCTACCCCAGCAATGCCTGGTCTGCAGGCTTCACTCTGCAGGCTTCACTCTTTTTTGGATTTTTCCTCTTCTGACCCCCAACTACCAATTCTTCTTATCTCCACTGTGTAGAGCTGGTCAGTACCCACCACCTTATATTCCAAATCTGGCGCATTTCCAAAGATGGCACCAGCAAGATGAGGTCAGCAAGATGCCATCTAATGACACCCAGCATCAGACAGCAGCTGTGATTATAGACAGCAAAACACGACTGCCCCGGTGGCACTGGTGGTAAAGAACCCGCCTGCCAAAGCAGGAGACGTAAGAAACGCAGGTTCAATCCCTGGGTTGGGAAGATCCCCTGGAGGAGGGCCTGGCAACCCACTCCAGTGTTCTTGCCTGGACACCCCCATGGACAGAGAATGGTCCCTAGGGTCACAAAGAGTCAGACATGACTGAGGCAGCTTAGCATGAAGCACACACATCTTAACATATTGCTTGTATCCTATAGTGAACATGCTCACTGGTCAACCCAGTAGCCGCTTGACCCCTTTTCTTTCTTTTTAAAAATCTTTTCTGTTGAAGTATAGTTGAATTACAATGCTGTGTTAATTACTGTTGTACAGTAAAGTGACTCCATTATACACATATATATATTCTTTTTCATTACTGTTTATCACAGGTTATTGAATATAGTTCCCTCTGCTATGCAGTAGGACCTTCTTGTTTATCCATCCTATATATACTAGTTTGCATCTGTTAATCCCAAACTCCCAATCCAACCCTCTCTTACCCTGCTCCCACTTGGTAACCAGCAGTCTATACTCTATGTCTCTGATTCGGTTTATGTTTCATAGATTGGTTCATTTGTATCATCTCTTAGATTCCACATATAAGTAGTATCATATGGTATTTGTCTTTCTGTCTGACTTACCTACTTCACTTACTATGATAATCTCTAGCCACATATGTGTCGCTGCAAATGGCATTATTTTGTTCTTTTTGTGGCTGAGTAATATTCCATTGTATATATGAACTACATCTTCTTTATCCATTCATTTGTCAGTGGACATTTAGGCTGTTTCCACTTGACTCCTTTTCAGTTGAATCTATATTCCCTTTCTGGTATCTTCCATGCTGCTGCTGCTGCTAAGTTGCTTCAGTCGTGTCCGACTCTATGCGACCCCATAGACGGCAGCCCACCAGGCTCCCCCGTCCCCGGGACTCTACAGGCAAGAACACTGGAGTGGGTTGCCATCTCCTTCTCCAATGCATGAAAGTGAAAAGTGAAAGTGAAGTCGCTCAGTCATGTCCAACTCCCAGTGACCCCATGGACTGCAGCCCACCAGGCTCCTCCGTCCATGAGATCCTCCAGGCAAGAGTACTGGAGTGGGGTGCCATTGCCTTCTCTGATCTTCCATGAAGGCTTACTTTTTGATGGAAGCTGACCTTTATCCCAGCTCCAGTGGTGAACCCATTAATCTGAGCCAGTTGGACCACTCCCATCACTGTTGACCAAATGCTTGGTTCAGGAATGGGTGTGTAACTAATTAGGGCTAATGAGAAGTGACAGGAGACTTTCTGAGAGTTTCTGGGAAAGGAATTTCCTTGCTCTTCTGAGAGAGCTATGAGAGAGATGACAGGTCTCCCCTACTGGACACAAAGAAGGAACCTGCTACCAGCTGCTGCTCTACAGCCTAAGATGAAACACCTTTGGGATTGGCAAGGGGGAATGACTGGAAAAACCTGGGTCTTAAAGTTTTCGAGTCTCTAGATCTCTAGCCTAAAACCAGTCCTACCTCTGACAGCCTATTATGTGACCATCTACTTGGTTAAGCCAGTTTCCGTCAAGGTGTTTATTTCTCACAGTCAAAAGCATCCTAAGATAGGCTCCATTGTTTCCTAGGTACTGATCTTAATATCCAAATAGACCACAAATTCTTGAAGTACACAGGCTTAGATTGCTTTCGTATTCCCCACAGTTCTTGGGACAACACTGCATATATGACAGAAGTTGGAGTATTCAACAAGGGGCTGGTTTGTTGTTATAAGATCCTTGAAGCAAGAGTCCTTGGTTTTTGTACATTCACCCTGAAATGTTAGTTGAAACTCAGACACACCTCAATAAACAATTCTTAGTTAATGAAAATAATGGCTCTGGATATTTTGAAATGTCAACCATTTGGAAGTCATGATTATAAATTACAACTCTGAACCTCAGGGAATCTGAACCTTTTTCTCTATCACATCCTCCATATTTCTAAGAATCAACTTCCACACTGGCAGGATCTGGCCAAAGCCACAAAGTGGCAGAATCTCAGTGGTTTTGACTAAACGTGTTGTCAAATTTGGAAACATAGCTTTTAATGAACATATTTTAATGAACTTCAAAGAAATAACCCTTTCAAGGTCAATTCAGCTAAGATTTCTCCAAAGTCCAAACGAAATAAAAACTAGCTTAATCCAGCAATCAGCCAGTAAGTGGTCGCTCCTATCCCTCAGAGTGTAGACTGTATTTTTTTTTTTTTCAGGAAACATACAGCAAGCAAAATATCCAGAAGGACCCAGAGCCTTTGCCAAACTCGCAGTTCACAGAAGCACTGTAGAGTCTGTATTCCAGCTCTGATTTGATGGCGTACATTTCAGGGAACACATTTTCGCTTGCACAGAAAGTCTGCTCAGAAGTCACATACAACCTCTGGAGTAAGACTCTGCATGTGTGTGTGCTCAGTCATTTCAGTCAGGTCCGACTGTTTGCTACCCGATGGACTGTAGCCTGCCAGGCTCCTCTGTTCATGGGATTCTCCAGGCAAGAATACCGGAGTGGGTTTCCATGACCTCCTCCAGGGGATCTTCCTGACCCAGGGATCGAACCCACATCTGCTGCATCTCCTGCATTGACAACTGGGTTCTTTACCACTAGCGCTATCTGGGAAGCCCAGGTAAGACTCTACTCGCACTTAAAGGACCTGGCATTTGTGCTGAGTTTAGGGAAAAAGATTTATTTATCAAGACTTCTGAAAACATGTTGAAATTCTTCTGTGTTGACCCAGGACAGCGTCTTGGTAGTTTATGTAATATTTCCTGCATGTTTCAATCATTAATGTGCAAATTTCTATTTCAAGTTGTAAACCCTCTTTTGAACTTCAAGCTATGCCTGGGACCCCCTATCACCTCATCTAGACCCTCTTCCATGCTATAAGGGCTCCTACGGTTATTGTTCCTTGCTGACTCCCTGGGAGAGGACATTTTCAGGCACCCCATCTGAAAATGAACTTCATAAAATTCCCCGCAACTCATCACCCTACTGACTGTATTTAGCATGAAGGAAATACTTTATTTAACATAGGTACGTGTTAATGTCAACACTATGTTTATCTATTTCTTTGTTGTCCCAATGATCATGAGTGTCCAAATGGCAATGATCTTGTCAGGTTCACTTAAACTGAAAAACAGGGGAAAGCAGTGGATATTGGTGCTAATGGGGTTTGCACTGTTCCTTCTGCCTTGCTCTGTCCTTGCTGCTTCTCAGACCTCTAGTGCCAATCTCGGGTCATCAGCTTCCTCTCCCCATCTCCCCAGTTCAAAATACATCTGTCCTTTGCCCTTAAAACTCTGCTCTCAGGACTTCCCTGGCGGTCCAGTGGTTAAGAATCTGCCTTGCAATGCAGGGGATGCTGATTCGATCCCTGATTGAGGAACTAAGATCCCACATGCTGCGGGGCAGCTAAGCTCCTGTGCCGTAACTACTGTGCCCACTGACAATATAAGATCCCACATGATGTAACTAAGAGTTGATGCTGTCAAATAAATAAATATTAAAAAAAAACCTCTGCTCTCTGTTAAATTTTCAAACAAGCTATGTTATAACAAGCATACCTTACTGTATTGCCCCACGCAGCTGACATATAAACAAGACAAATGATAGGAATTTGAGGTAACATGACAAGGAGAGACATTTTGACCCCAGGAGCCTCCAGAGCTCCATCGGATGGGTATTGACATGGTTTAAGTGTTAAAAGCCAGCCTTAGAAAAGGCCATCATGACACCCATAAGAAGCAGTGTTTACAGGTGGCGTTAGTAACAAGACAAGAACAAGAATCACCTCCATTCAGACTGCTTTTACTGTTTACAGAGCACTTTCACATATATGGTCTTATTTTGATAACTATGATACTGACTCATATGTGCCTGAAACTAAAATCTTGGTGGCTCTTTAAACATGCCACTCAGCACATCAATCATACAAGACAATGAAGCCATTTTTATTTTTAAGGCAGTTTTTACAAACTTAGGGAAACAACTATTTTTGTTTGTAGGTTCACTCTTCTATTTCCTCTAGACGGGCAGGAAGGACTCGAAGCTGTCTTCTTTCCTATTCCACATCTCTGTAGTGTGACCAGCTCCGTACCTTGGAATGTTCGTGGGAGGGAAGGAGAAAGCCATATCTTCCTGCTAAGAAGCCTGACAGCAAGTCAAGCAACATGTCAGGAAGCAGGATTCTTCAGCCAAAAAAATGTTTATGACTCTTTGACCCTTAAATACATAAAGGGAGACATCCTTCTTCGTCTCCTCCCCCTCCACCCCATTACCCTATCCAGGGTGGGATGAGGGAGGTGACTTCAGGGAGAGGGTGGAGGCTGGGGACCTTGGGAAATTGGGCATGGATTTCCCTAGGCATCGCCAGTATGGCAGACCCAACCCAAGACTTGAGTTTCCACCAGGACCTCTGCAGCTTCACACAAGCGTAAACACTGCAGGGGTGTGCCTACCAAACCTCCAGGTGGTGGCACAGTTCCTGCCTTCTCCCCAAACACACACGTTCACAGCTCCCCAGATTCCAGTTAGGAGTAGGAGGCAGAGAGTGGAAAGGCAGGTCAATCAGATACTTGGAGATGAAACATCCCAGGTGTGAGGCCAGAGGCCAGGTGGCTCTGCATGAAAGGAAGGTGGCAGTTCTGTTTATCTAGAAAAGGCAGGAGGGGAGGCCTGGCATGCTCAGATACCAGCGTCTCTATACTCTTCATCCAAACTAAGACTTCGGTGCTGCAGATCACTGGAAGAAGAGATTTCACAACATCTCAGGGACACAACAAATTCTAGCTGCTGCCTTCCAAAATCTCGTTGTTGTTGTTCGATCTCTAAGTTGCATCCGACTCTTTTTGACCCCGGGGACTGCAGCACACCAGGCCTTCCTGTCCCTCACTACCTCCTGGAGTTTGTCCAAGTTCATGTCCATTGAATCAGTGATGCCATCCAACCATCTCATCCTCTGTAACCCTCTTCTTCTCCAAAATCTTACCCTTCATAACATACCCCAGTAGATACAAATGCTAGTCAGGTTAGGGTTCATAGGAGAGGCAATGAAGGGAATGCAAGAGTATTTCATAGTTTTTGATGTCTCCAAAACTCTGCTCCACAGAATATCTAGGGTTCCACAATCAGACTAGATAGGAAATACTACATGTGATTCCCTGCTCATGAAAATTCCCAGTGCCTGGAAGCATCTGCAGTGCTTTTTGGGTGGATGGATGGATAAATGGATGGAAAGATAACTAAATAAAAATCTTTATATAAAAAAGAAAAGAGACAAGAGTTGGTAAGGATCTGGAGAAAAGGGAACCTTTTTTTTGGTAGGAATTAAAATTGGTGCAGCCACTATAGAAAACAGTATGGAGGTTCCTCAAGAAATGTGAAATAGAACCATATGACCCATCAATAACTCCACTTCTGAGTATTTATCCAAAGGAAGTGAAATCACCATCTCAAAAAGGTGTCTGCACTCCTATGTTCATTGCAGCATTATTTACAATAAAGAAAATATAACACACACACACACGTATACGTGCATACTAAGTCACTTCAGTTGTGTCCGACTCTTTGCAACTGTAGTGACTGTGTGGACTGTAGCCCGCCAGGCTCCTCTGTCCAAGAGATTCTCCAGGCAACAATAGTGGAGTAGGTTGCCAGGCCCTTCTCCAGAAGAGCTTCCTGACCCAGGAATTAAACCCATATCTCTTACGTCTCCTGCGTTGGCAGGTGGGTTCTTTACCACTAAGCACCACCTGGGAAGCCTCTCTCTATATATATGTATATACATAGCTAGATAGATAGATAGAGTGGAATCTTATTCAAGAAAAAGTAAAAATCCTTCCGTTTGCAACTACACAGATGAACTTGAGGACACTGTGCTAAGTGACACAGGTAGGACAGAGACAGACAAACACTGTAGTATCTCATTTACATCTGGAATCTAAAAAAAATCTTAAAAAAAGTACATTCCAAGGGAAATAGGGAGAGGGTGATAAAGAGGTTAAAAAAAAAAAAAAAATGAATGAAGTCTGAGAATCCAGTGTCCTATAAAAATCATGCTGCTGCTGATTTTAGATATCTTACAATGTTATTTGTCAATTTTTCATCAATAAAACTGAAAAAAAATTAATAAAAATAAATTTAAAAAATTAAAAAAAAACACATTTATAGTGTTGTTGACTGCTGGGGCAGGGGATGAGATGAAGAAAATGGGTAGAGCTGGTCAAACGTGACATACTTCTAGTTATAAGATGAATAAGTGAAACTTCCATGATGGCCCAGTGGTTAAGAATCCACCTTCCAATGCAGGGGACACTGGTTCAATCTCTGGTCGGAGAACTAAGATCCCACATGCTGCAGAGTAACTAAGCCCATGCTCCACAACTAGAAAGTCCCTATGCCACAGTGAAAGATCCCGTGCCCCACAACTAAGACCCCACACAGCTAAATAAATAAATAAATATTTAACAACTACAACAAAAGGAGATGACTAGATCCTGGGTATATAATGTACAGCACCATGACTAGAGTTAACAGTACTATGTTCTATACTTGAAAGTTGCCAAGAGTCAATTTTAAAAGTTCTCAACAGAGCAAAAATGTTGTAACTATGTGAGGTGATGGATGCATTAACAAACCTTACTGTGGCAATCATCAAGTGGTAGACACACACATAAAGTCAGTACATGGTACATCTTAAACTTGCATGATGTCGTACTCCAGTGATATCTCCATAAAGCTGGAAAAAAGTGAAAATCTCTAGCCCCGAGGTGGCTGCATCTAGGTGTGTGCACCTGGACCCTTGAGTCTGCCAATAGTTCACTCTCTGAGCTCCTAGAAACTGCTGGACCATCCACCCTGGAGACAGCTGATGGCCTTTGATGTTTAATAGTCTGCCAACCGAGGATCTCTCACAGGTATTAAAATGCTTGTGTCTGTTTGACACCTGCACACTAAACAGGCCCAGAAGAGCTAAATACCTAATTGAACACTAGGGATAAAAGGCATGTGCCCCCCAAAGCTACATTTTAGAAACTTCTCGCAATAAACCCTCTCTGGGGGAGATGAGATCCTTTCAAGCAGAATTCCAGGGACCACTACAATTTCTAGCACATGCTCAGTACACATTAGTTGAAGGACTACATGGAAGAGTAAATGAATTTCAAACCATCTCTCTGAGGCTGGATTTGCAGACACGTGCCAAGCTTTAGATCAGTCCCTTTTCCAGCTGTTCTCACGCTCACCAGCTATGGGGTGATGGTGCCACTAGCAACTTGAAGAAAAAATCTGAGAGTTAGGGGCATAGACTTCCCATTTTTATTAAAGTCCATTTGCCCTCACAACCTTATGATTTTCAGAAATTGACCTCCTTCTCTTTTTTTTTTTTGCTATGATGGGTCTTTGTTCCCACA
>NW_011495057.1:1961270-2006806 GCF_000754665.1 Bison bison bison | reverse complement strand
AGTTGCAACTTAGTGGCTTTGAGGCATGTGGGATCTTAGTTCCCTGACCAGGTATCAAACCTGCATCCCCAGAATTAGAAGGCAGATTCTTCACTGCCTGAGACACCAAGGAAGCCACCCTCTAAATTTCTGGCCTTGTCTATCTCAAGGAATGCAATGAAATCACCGAGTCCTGCACCAGTCTTTATCCACATTCCCTGGAAGACCAGAATCATGAACCTGTGATGAAGGAGCATAGGTCTTCCAAACAGTTCTCTCTGCTACTGAGTTGCTAACATTCCAACAAATAATATCCACAAAATGAATCTGAACCCAGGTCTTCACTTCTCGGGTTCAAAAAGTTCAAAAAGATTGAGCAAAAGAAGCCAGTGAAATGAAGAAAGACAGTTGCTCAGGGAACCACCAGACAATGGTCACCTGAATCTCTGTGCAAGACCCTGCTGACATCTGCCATGTGCTGTGCCCACAAATGCAGGCACATAAATTCCTTTCTTGTCTTTAGGGTCTCTTACTATATTTAGTATCACTACTGTGTGACTTTGGGCAAGTGACTTCACCTCTCTGTGCCTCTGTTTCCTCATTTATGAACTGGCAATAATGTTAGTGTGTACCACATATGGTCATTAGGTGAATCGATTGTGTTTAAATGAATCCCTTAGTTGCGTGCGTGCGTGCTCAGTTGCATCCGACTCTCCTGACCCCATGGACTTCAGCCCGCCAGGCTCCTCTGTCCATGGGATTTTCCAGGCAAGGATACTGGAGTGGGTTGCCATTTCCTCCTTGAGGGGATCTTCTCCACCCAGGAATTGAACCTGCATCTCTCGCATCTCCTTCATTGTCAGGTGGGTTCTTTTCCATTCCACCACCTGGGAACCCCCTAGTTAGGGCTCAATAAACGTTAACTATGACTACTATTATAAAGGCTAACTTGCCTTTACATGTACTATCAACGCCAAGTTCGCTCTTCCACTGGTGATGAGTACAATTTTTTTCATTTAAAAAATTGTGGTAAAACTTATGTAATATTAAAACTTACCATCTTGACCAATTTTGAGTGTATGGATCCATGACATTAAGTGTTGACACATTCACACTGTTGTACAGAATGCATTAAGTGGGGAGTGGACCAGGGAGTGGACCACCTGAATCCCTAACTCTCTTCTGCCTCACTGTCCACTTCTGTAAATGGAAGCAGCCTTACTTCTACTTCACAAGTTGTTCTAAGAATAAAGAGAAAATGTATATTAAAACACTTATTGACTATAGAACAATATGTACATAGAATTATAGGTGTCCTACCCACGCAACTTGTATAAAAATAACAGCAAATTCATAACAGTCAACACATTTCAAGTACAAGAACAGATTTTTGCATTAGAAAGAACTCATTTGTAGAGGCATCCTACTTCTCTAAGCTATTTTGAAGTGAAAGGCCCTGACTGGATAGGATTTTGATTTCTCTCCAACTTGTAATTTCTGTTTAACTCATGAAGGGCCTTGGCTAAAATTATCTAGGAAGGTTAAGTATATATCACTAGTATTTTAGGATAATGTCAAAAGGGCTTATGGAGAATGAATGTCAGCAGAGAATGGATGGTCCCACTGGCTTGACTCGACAAGCGATTTTTATCCTTGACAAATCCTCTCTCAAGTTCAACTTCCCTTTGGAAACTTAAAGTATTAAAATATAGAGCTTGTCAAAGGAGCTCCAGTCCCACTGCTCAGTATCACTGAATGATTATCCCAAAGGTTTGTGTATCATTCCCTTGTCTATAGCCCTGAACTCAACTTGACAGTGCTCCATGGAACATATTCCAATGGCCAGCACTCCAACCCAGCACCTTCTCCAATGCCAGGATCCCCCAGTAGCAGAAGCCCCAGACACTTTTCTGAAAACACAGAAGACACCCTCTTCTTGTGAAGACTCTTCCCTTCATGGTCCTCCCAGGAAGCCCCACTCACTCATTTCTAGCACAGGTTCTACCTCCCTGAACATCTATTCACATCTTCCCATCAACACCTTACAACGACAACATTCCCCATTCACCCAGTGCCAACGGGGCTCTCTGTTCTCCATGGCACATGTAGGGGCAGGGCTCTTGCCTTGAGGGCTTCTGATGTAAGTGGGACAAGAAATAATACTGAGATAAGACATCAGATGCAGAGACTGATATGATTCATACGTGTGTTGTTTCCCTGCCTTTTCCATCCCTTTGAGAGCTGATCTTCAGCAAAGAGCCAAGAGCGAAAAGATGGGTCAGACAAGACCCTTCCAGGGATGGGGAGATGGATATTTATGAGGGGTCCAAGGGGCAGATCTGGGCTGAGGATTGACAGTGAGAGAGGTAAGCGGGGGGTGGAGGTGGGCAGGAGACGGGAATGCAGGCACACGCATAAGTAAGAACTGAGGATGGTATTTTATTGTTTTTTTCTTCCTTTTTTTAAAGATTTTTTGACAATTTTTAAAGTCTTGATTGAATTTGTTATAATATTGCTTCTGTTTTACATTTTGGTTTTTTTTGGGGGGTAGGGCCTGAGGAATGAGGGATCTCAGCTCTCTGACCAAGGGTCGAACCCACACCCCGTGAATTGGAAGGTGAAATCTTAACCATTGGACCACCAGGGAAGCCCCAAGGACAGATTATTTTAAGGCAATAGAAAAAGCACTTCAAAGAGTAGCCTTGTGAGATGGTTTGAAACGCCTCAGCCTCTCCCTCTGGTGGGGACAGAAGCAGAAGAGTGATATCATCCCCACAGCTACGTTGTTTCCAGGTGTGCCGGCTGGTATTTCCTTAAGAAAACCACTTCAAAGAAGACAAAGTATCTAACAGACCAAAATGTAGCTGGCCACCTCAATAACAAAAAATCTAGAAATAATCAAAATGTTCATCAAAGGAACTGGTCAGTAGACTGAAAGTATCAACCCGCCGAAGATGGTGTAGACACTGAAAATTATCATGATGAAGACAATGTATACGTATGATATGATATTAGGGGGGGAAAAACCACAATACTAAATGGTTATGTTCTAATGAACTTGCCACACTGCCAAAGAACATGTGCGGTTCAGTTCAGTTCAGTCGCTCAGTCATGTCCGACTCTTCGTGACCCCATGGACTGCAGCACGCCAGGTGAACCTGGAATGTTAGGTCCATAAAGTGGTCAAACAGGAGACGGCAAGAGTGAACATCTACATTTTAGGAATCAGTGAACTAAAATGGACTGGAATGGGCAAATTTAATTCAGATGACCATTATATCTACTACTGTGGGCAAGAATCCCTTAGAAAAAATGGAGCAGCCATCACAGTCAATGAAAGAATCTGAAATGCAGTACTTGGGTGCAATCTCAAAAACAACAGAATGATCTCTGTTCGTTTCCAAGACAAACCATTCAATACCACAGTAATCCAAGTCTATGTCCCAACCACTAATGTCAAAGAAGATGAAGTTGAACAGTTCTATGAAGACCTACAGGATCTTCTAGAACTAACACCAAAAACAGATGTCCTTTTCATCATAGGAGACTGGAATGCGAAAGTAGGAAGTTAAGAGATACCTGGAGTGACAGGCAAATTTAGTCTTGGAGTACAAAATGAAGCAGGGCAAAGGCTAACAGAGTTTTGCCAAGAGAACGCACTGGTCATAGCAAACACCCTCTTCCAATGTGTGGACAAAAATAAATACTACAGCCATATTAGGATGGTAGTGTTGTGAGTTTTTTCATTTTTTTTCAAATGTTTTTAGCCTTCTTTTTACATCCATCTTTTCAGTTTTAAAAGTCTTGAATGTTACAGTGGTTTCATGAATGGAGACTTCCTTTCAGTGTTAATCCAAGTTGCTCAGAAGGGAAGAGAATGGGAGGAGGAGCTGGTCTCCTTTTTAAACACCCACCTACAACCGCCACTGCTTTAATTCGGTAGAGGGGTGCTAATTACTAATTTCTCACATTTGCTAATGAATAAGCCACCCCCGGGGAAACTGCTCCAGGTGTGGAACACAGGTCACTGGGGGGCCCAATTGAGTTACTGGCTTGGAATGGAAGCTGTAAACTCGAAGATGCTAAACAGCCACCTGGACCATTTGCCTCAAATCCTGATAACACGGCCTCCCTGAGGGCCTTGTGGTTCCACCCAGTGTCTTCCTGGTTGAGATGAGACCTGAGCCCTACCTAAACATTTCACTCAGCCTTGTTTTCCCTGGTAATCTGTTTCTTAAAACTTAGCTCATGGGTACAAATAAGAAGGGCTTATTCAAGGACTCAGCAACAATACCACAGCCAAACTGGAAAAAAAAAAAAGTCTTTTTAAAGAATTTTTCATTGTTATATTGTTTTTCATCCTGATCCTAAATCTCTTGTGAAAGTCTATCTGTGGAAAATTCCTGCAAATGCAGATACCTACAGGGTAAATTGTCTTCTTCAGTGGCTATTAAGTAAAGCATCACCTATTTCGCTGACCTTCTTAGTATTTGGGCTTCCCTGGTGGCTCAGATGGTAAAGAATCTGCACTACAGGAGACCTGGGTTTGATCCCTGGGTTGGGAAGATTCCCTGGAGAAGTGAAAAGCTACCCACTCCAGTATTCTTGCCTGGAGAATCCCATGGACAGAGGAGCCTGGAGGGCTACAGTCCATGAGGTTGCAAAGAGTTAGACATAACTGAGCGACTAACACGCGGCGACTAATACACAGCATTTAAGGTGGGACCCCAGGACTTAGAAGACCAGAAACCTTGGGATGCCCAAGGAAGAGTCCTGGAAACTGTGGTCCACATTGCCTACATCATCCTTGTTGCCCATCGGCATGCAGCTGAGGCAAGTCATTTCTCTGGCTGAATGTCTGTCTCTTCATCATCTGCAAGACAAGGACTAGCCACTCTGCTATCATTCACTTTCCCTGTTCATCAGACACTGCCGTGAGAAGCAAATGAGATATGGGAATAAAAAGTTTTAAAAACCTTTTTCCATATGTTAGCAATATTATTAAGTAAACCAAAAAGATGAGCAAAACTCATCAAAGGGCGTGTTTCAGGCATGTTAACTGCCTCCAGGAATTGACAGTGAAGGCCCAGTGTGGGAACTGGGCTGGAATGTCAGTAAATGAAGGTCCGGGCTATTCCATGTTAGCCGAGCCCTTGAAAGAGCCACCACAGATTACAACCATCCACTGAAGATCACAGAGGAAATGCAGAAGAGAGAAGCCAAGGCCAGCGGCCGCCACTCCTGGGCAGGCAGGAGCCCCTGGCCGGAGCCTCCAGGCTTCATTACCCTCCGCATGGCCCCCTCCCACAGACTCGCAGCCCCGGCTGCTCACCGTCAGCGGAGCGGGCCCTGAGTCACCCACATGTCGACGCCCCGGGTTTCCCTTGGATTCTTTCCCGCGGGTGCTGCCAAATGATGAGATCATGGCACTTGACAAAACCCTCTCTTTCAAAAGCACCTTTTATCCAAACGGATAAAAAAAGAATTTAACAGGCTTTATCTTCCTGGCAGCCCCATCTTTGGCAAAGCCCACAGCTCACACATTCAATTGCTGCCGTTGTTAATACACATCTTCAGAGCAATTCTGGGCTCACTGCAAAATTGAGTGGAAAGTCCAGAGGGGCCCCACACATGCACAGTCCCCGAGGACTGTCCACACCCGGGTCCACACCCGGGTGGCACCTCAGTAACAACCCCTGAAGCTGACAGGAGCTTCATTCTTGGCAGTCTGCATTCCGCGAGAGATTCCCTTTCCAAGGAAGGAAACCAGTCAGAGCGGACAGAAAATTCACTAACCAGCCAGCAAGCAAGGACGCCACTCTCCACAACCAGAAAGTCCCTCTCTCATCCTTTCTGGGATACTTTCCATCTTCAACCATCGAGTCAGGGAACACTTGATGTTTATTAACATATGAGTGAGTAAGTGACTGACTCACTTATGACTTTATCCTCTCGTCATCACTAATGGCTCTAGGGTTCTCTGTAAGCTGTAGTAGACTCAAGACAAGACCCCACACTCAGACCCTGAGACTCTCAGGACTAGCCTTCTGCATCGTGGCATGCATTTTTATGAGAGGAATAACAAAGATGGAGCTTGTCCTTTTGCCTGGACCCTGCCCATCCATGATATGCTGTATCCAAAACAATCCCCACCCTCACCCCCTTGCAGAAAAGCCCCAAGGCTAGAAGTTCATCTGAGTCCAGGACCAGAAAGCTCCACCTGGTGGTGTAAGGTCTTCGGGATCTAGGAAGTAGAGAGGGAGAAGGAGAGGTCACTCTGAAATAAGATCAAGAAACACAGATTTAGGTCCATCTAGGGTCTCAGATCCAGATCATTCTCAAAGCCCTGTGGAGAAAGCAGCAAAAGGTAGGAGAGCTAGAAGTCAGTCCAGATTCAGCCCAGCAGCCGAGGATATAGGAATGGGGTGGGAAGCACCTAAAAATTTTAGAAACCATGTCTGGTGACACCCAGGAAATGAGAGATTGGCAGGAACACTCATACAACGATGTGTATGGGTGGAAACATCATCACTGCTTTTGAGTGATGAGCAATGGAAAATGCTTCTTGACCTTGAGCAGCAGGGAGGCATCAGTGCTGCTCAGAATGACCTCTCCAGGGGCTCAGCGGTAAAGAATTTGCCTGCCAATGCAGAAGACATGGGTTCAATCCCTGGTCTGGGAAGATTCCACATGACATGGAGCAACTACACCAATGTGCCACAGCTACTAAGCCCACACATCACCGCTGGAGAGTAGCCCCCACTTGCTGCATAGGAAAACCCCACTCAGTAACAAAGACTCAGCACGGGCAAAAAAAAAATAAAATAAAAAGAATGCCCTCTCTGCCACCTGTCTGAAGATGACTGCGCCTACCTGCTCCATCCAAGTACCCATGGAGCTTTCCAGGTGGCTCTAGTGGTAAAGAACCCCCCTGTCAATGCAAGGGACATTAGAGACATCCTTAGGTCAGGAAGATCCCTTGGAGGAAAGCATGGCAACCCACTCCAGTATTCTTGCCTGGAGAATCCCATGGATAGAGGAGCCTGGTGGGCTACAGTCCATAGAGTTGCAAAGAGTCAGACACGACTGAAGCAACTTAGCATGCACACAAGGTCACTCATACAGAACATTTGAAACCATTTACGATGTCCCTCTGGAAAAGGCCAGACAAGGAAGAAGAGGATTCTTGGTGGCAAGACCCAATGTCTGTGTATTAAGGAGAGGAAAGTCATATTTGCAACCTACCCTTCCATCCCCATTCCTTGAAAGACCCCAAAATATGTCCCTTATGTGCACTGCCAAGGGAGGTACTGCTGCTTCCTCAAGTCTGTAAGGATTCCTGGCTCTAACATCACAGAATTTAGGAAGAATTGGGTAGTTAAGTGGATGTTATTCCTAGAAATAGGGCTCTTGATATGGATTATCAACCCATATTTTTGCAGACAAAAGTTGGGGGGAAGCTTTAATAGTGGTAGGGGTCAGATAATGAATAGACTTTGGGGAGTAGGGATTTCAAGATTTCAAACCACTAAAACCAACTCTTATCTGGATAATGTTAAAAGAGGTGATAATTTGACATATTTAAATGTAAATGTCTGATGGAGCCCAACATCTGGCTGTGGATTAAATAAGCACAGGTAACTGAAAACTGCCCCTATGCCCCATAAAATACTGATAATACTCTATTTCTTAAGCTGGGCTTAAAACTGATTTTACACAAACACATGCTCCTTTGATTGTGTATTTCATGAAAGTAAAACATTTCATCTAAAATTCTTCTCATGGAATAGGGTGGCAGGTGGGAGGGAGGGTCAAGAGAGAGGGGACATATATATGCCTATGGCTGATTCATGTTGATGGATGGCAGAAACTAACACAATATTGTAAAGCAATTATCCATCAATTAAAAAAAAAAAAAACATAAAACGTGTCTGCTCTATTTCCATTGCCCACTCCATGTGAAGTTAACAGAATGCCAATTTCTAGACCAGATGTGAAAGCATATCTTTTCTGTGTCTTTAGGTCTCTCCCTCTGTACTTCTTTTCTTTGTTTGGCTTCCTGTTTCCTGACGCTGCTGGAATGTGAGCAGCAAACCTCCAAGAATTTGTGAACAGGACTTGGGCCAGTCCCAGCCTTTGTGTGTTCAGGGACTGAGGCTGGACCACTGGAACCCCTGCCCTCCACGCCCGAAGGGAGAGACAGAGCAGATGAGCAGAACGGAGGACTCCCTACCTCGGTCTCAGCCCCAGGCAAGAGACAGAAGCTGAAGGCCAGATGACAAATTACCGTCCCTTGTAGCCCAGCCATGGGGCGTGGGCTCTACAAAAACACCCAACCAAGGCCTGTTCAGCCCTCTTTTCCTCTCTTTTCTCACTCTCTTCCTCTTATCATATAAACGTCAGCCACCTCACTGCAGGGAAAGACTCAGAGACTAGTGAAGGAGGAAGGCAAGATCTTCCTTGGAAAAGAAGAGCAAGACCCCTGAAAACGTGGCCCTTGGTTACGATCACCCTTGTAGGTAATATCTTCACAAACAAGTGGACTTGCGCCTGGTGGCTGGTTAGTAACCGACCCAAAGAAAAGTTTAGTATATGTGCTGCTGAAGCGAGCACTAACCCAAAGAAAATGCTGAGCTAAGGGCGCAAGGAACACCAAACTGCGACTGCAGCTATCTGGGACTGACCACTACAATCATATGACCATTGGGGTTCTTTTTTTTTTTTTTTTTTCTGGCCTCATGGCTTGGAGGATCTTACTTCCACGACCAGGATTTGAATGGGAAGCTCAGAGTCTTAACCACTAGACTGCCAGGGAAATCCCCATTACAATCACATTTAGAATGTAGTGATGTGACCTTGCAGCCATAATTAAAGGAAAGGATAACTGAGAATCTATCTTCTTTGAAGAGCAGAACAGTTGAAAGAAACTGGTTAACGGTAACTGACAGTAATTTAGGGCTCAAATGAAACCAGTTGGAGAGAGGAGCACAAACGATACTGTTACAGTGGTCAGGATTGCGCTCAGCCTGCCTGAGGGGAGGCCAAGCCGGCTCAGTGCCCTAGCACCACAGCATTTCCAGGCAAGTCAAAGCTTCTCTCCAGTATCCACGAGTCCTGTTTTTAGTTAGTCACTTAGTTAGTTAGAACATTATTTACCATTACTTCTTTCACTGATTGTAGTCTAAGTCTTTTGGTAAAAGTTATATTTTAAGTAATTTTTTTTTCAGTCTACAAGCCTTCTGAGGTCTTGGGGAGAGAGTGACAGGAATTAAAAGCCAGGATGAACTAACTCAAAGATGTTGACTCCAACCCTGGGATGGCAATCTCCACTCCGATGCCTCCCCAAATTGTTCCCAACTGAAGGTTCTATTTTTAATTACTCACATTGATAAGGTACTTGAGAAAGAAAACAGTGTTTCTTGTAATGATTCATCACTTCTTCCTAGAATGGAAGAACGGCCAATTCCTAGAAGACAGACTATCTGTTATAAAAGTAAAGCAACACAGCTTAACCCTCCTTTTTCACATCTGACAGAAACTGACCACATCCTGATGCGGGTTTTTTTTTTTTTTTTTTTTTAAGGTAGACTTTGGCATGTCAGAAAGTGAGCATCTCTGGCCTCAGACCTCCTAGTGGCACTTCAGGGTCCTAGAACGTCAGAAAACACCCAAAGGAGGAGAAAGGAACTCATTATT
Source organism: Bison bison bison (assembly GCF_000754665.1). Lineage (NCBI taxonomy): Eukaryota > Metazoa > Chordata > Mammalia > Artiodactyla > Bovidae > Bison > Bison bison. The sequence continues at coordinate 1,997,131 of NW_011495057.1, read as the reverse complement.
TCACATTTACTCTGTGTCAAGCTTTATGCTTGGCAGTTCACGTAGGCCATTTTATTTAATTTAATGACAACCGTGTCATGAAATCTCATTACTCCCATTTTACAGATGAGTACACTGAGGCTCACAGAGGTTAAATATTATGACCAAGTTCACACGGCTGGAAGGTGGAAAAGCCTAGGTTTAAGTCCAGATCAGTCTTATTCCAAAGTCTTGCTTCTTTCCAACATATTTTACAGACCACTAAACTCCAAGAAAATGAAGGCAGAGTGTGTGTCTACCTATCATTACCCTGAAGCTTCTATGATGAACATGTCTTTTAAATGAGACATACTTATAAAAATATTTTTTAATCCAAAAAATACCTATAATACTTACTGAATGTATTATATCATCACATTACAATGATAAAAAGGCTTCAGTGTTCTGATCAATAAACACATACAATGTCAATTCTTAATGCTATTTGAAAATCTTGAGCCATTTTCTAAGAAAGCAATCACAACCTGTAAATTCCTAACAAGTCTGTACGAATCTTGTACCAAAAGAGGAGGAGAGAAATTCGGTGCTGGAAGTGAGGAAGGAACTTACAGCATCGAGTCTACATGTCACTCTCTGTAGGCAAGTGGAGGCCCACAGGAGCCCAGTGACTTGCCCAGGGTCACACAGACAGACCGTGCGAGCCGAGCCCAGAAGTGAGGGGATGGGCACAGGGCATCCTGCACTTTCAGACAACAGCCCCTTCCACAAAATTCCCCCTCGTAAGAATCCTGAGAGAGTCCCCGGGGAAATACCCAGCACAGAAAACTGATCGTGCCCGAGTTCTAAAGATCCTAAGGGCCCCTCCAAGCTGTGTCATCACAATATCCACTTCACTTAACCCCACCAACATTAGACTAAAGCCCAGTTGCTAAGGTTCAATGGCCACGCCTGTGGAATATGATGGTAAACCTTACGTGTCAAATTGGCTAGACTATGGCACCCAATTGTTTGGTCAAATATCAGTCTTTGGACTGATAAATAAAGCAGATTACCCTCTATAATGTAGCTGGGTCTCATCCAATCAGTGGAAGTCCTTAAGCACAAAGACTGAGGTTTCACACGGAAAAAAAAAATCCCCCCAAGGATGCAACATAGACGCAGAAGACCTAAACAGACATTTCCCAAAGACATACAGATGGCCAACAGGCACATGAAGGGATGCTCAACATTGCTGCTTATTAGAAAAATGCAAATCAAAACTGCAATGAGGGGCTGCCTCACACCAGGCAGAATGGCCATGATCAAAATGTCTACAAATAACAAATGATGGAGGGGGTGTGGAGAGAAGGGAACCCTCCTACACTGTTGGTGGGAATGTAAATTGGTGCAGCCACTATGGAGAATAGTATGGGAGCTCCTCAAAAAACTAAAAACAGTTACCCTTATGATACAGCAACCCTACTCCTAGGTATATATCTAGAAAAGACAAAAGCTCTAACTTGAAAAGATGTATGTACCCTCATGCTCACAGCAGCACTAATTTAACAGCCAAGATGTGGAAGCAACGTAAGCGTCCATCAACAGAGGAATCGATAAAGAACATGTGGTACACATATACAATGAAATGTCACTCAGCCATAAAAATGAATGAAACAATGCCATTTGCAGCAGCATTGATGGGCCTAGAGATGATCATACGAAGAAGTCAAAACAAGTATTATATGATATCACTGATATACGGAATCTAAAAAAAAAAAAGATAAAAATGAACTTATTTACAAAACAGCAACAGAGTCAGAAACATAGAGAACAAATATTTGGTTACCAAAGGGGAAAGGAGGAGGGCAGGATAAGGAGTTTGGGATTAACAGATACACACTACTATATATAAAATAGATAAACAACAGGACCTACGATATAGCACAGGGAACTGTATTCAATTTCTTGAAATAACTATAATGGAAAAGAATCCAAAAAGAATATATATATATATATATATAACTGAATCACCTTGCTGTACACCTGAAAATAACACAACATTGTAAATCGACTATACTTCAATAGAAAAAAAAAAGAATGCAACATAGAAATCTTGCCTAAGTTTTTAACCTGCTGCCCTGCAGAATTCAGACTCAAGACTGCAACACCAACTCATAACCTGAGTAACCAGCTTGCTGGCCTGCCATGTGGATCTCAGACTCACCACCCCCCACAATAATCCAGTGAGTTAATTCCTTAAAATAAATATCTATAGGTAAGTAGATGGATAGATGGATATCCACACACAGAAACATTTATGTGTGTATGTATATAAACACGTACATATGGTTTTGTTTCTCTGGAGAATCCTGACTAAAAGGTGGAGAATGAATGGATGATGTTCTTAGCTGCACACAGAAATTAGAGAGCAACTAAAATAGTAACTACCTCGTGAAGGCAGCATGCTAGCTAGCCCCACAGTCAGTGCTGCAAACTCTACTCCTCCCTTCACTAAGCTGAAATTAAGTGAGACTTCAAGGCCGTAAGGTGGTAATATTGCTTTTTCCTTTTCTTTTTTGGTGGAGCCATGGCATGCAGGATCTTAGTTCCCTGACCAGGGATTGAACCTGTGTTCCCTGCAGTGGAAGCGCAAAGTCCTAACCACTGGACCACAAGGGAAATCTGCTCTTCTCCTTGAAGAAAGGACACTGCAGCCTGAGAGGTTAAGTAACCTGGTCAAGCCACAGAGCTGGTGTGCAGAGTCAGGGTTTTAACCCACGTTTGCATGACTCAAAAGTCCACAGTCTTTCCACTTCATTGCACCGCTGATTTATCTATGACATCATGAAAGTCAAAAGGAGAAGCTTCAGGAAAAATGGAGTGGGTCGTAGTGTCAAATGCTTCAAAGAGGTCAAGGGAGGCAGGCTGAACCGGAAACAGCTTCCTCCACCGCCCTGATCCTAGATACAACCACCAACCAACAGCTTCTCACCGTCAGTTCCAAAATAAAAGACTCTCTCAACTGTTTGTGAAGGAGAGGAGACACCTTTAGGAATTTCTCCTAGAAGGACCCAACTGGAAATTCCACCAATGAAGCTAGCGGAATTAAAAAGTCAGAAATGTCTGTTGTAGACTCAAGTCAAAATGTAAGAGGAGGAGTAGAATTTTTTTTAAAGTCCTATAAAAGTACAAAGAATAATAAGTATATAAGAGAGAGAAAATAGGATAAGAGTTATAGAAATGTCAAATATTGTGTAATCATGCAGTGTATTCCACAGGGACCAATGAGTGATAGGAAATACACAGCAGGTGCTCCCAGAGTGATTTTCCATGAATAAGATGCCTGTGTTCTCAAAATATAGGGTGTTGTGAACTAAACAGGGCTTCCCTGGTTAGCTCAGTGGTGAAGAACCCACCTGCCAATGCAGGAGACCCTGGGTCAGGAAGATCCCCTGGAGGAAGAAATGGAAGCCCACTCCAGTATCCTGGCCTGGAAAATCCTGTGGACAGAGGACCCTGGTGGGCTACAGTCCATGAGGTCACAAAAGAGTTGGACACAACTGAGTGACTAAACAGCAACAACAATGAACTAAGCAGAGTGAGTTTACAAGGTTCATTCAACAAGAGTCATCACTCTCGTCCAGCCAGCCTAGTCACTGGTCATTGCAGCTGATTGGAGCCAGAGATCTCCGCTCTTCCAGATTCAACAAGAGGAGAGCATGAAGAATGCAGTCTCTTATTTACAAGCTGTGAGGCCTGCAAAAACTCTGCCGCGTCTCTCTCTCCATTTGGTGATAAGTGATCTCCAGGGGCTCAGAGAGGGAAACTGTTTGGGTTTGCAAGTGTAGGTGTTTGTCCTGATTTCCTGCTCTCACAATGCTTTCATTTATTCCAGCGAATGCAGCCTGATGATTCACTGGAGACCAACTATCATCTGTGCTGCTCCTTGGAGGTAACTCAGAGCTGGTGTTTGGGGTGTATGCAGATTGGCCCAAGTCTCAATAGCTTGTTAATTCCTAAACTGATGAATGAAGCAATGCTCAGAGTGGGAAGAAGTTGCCAGACTCTGCCAAAGGCCAAGCTTTTGCTCACAGTGTTTGGTTCTCGAGTTTCATTCCACGATCTCTCAGCCTAGCCCAGAGCCAAGGCTGTTGAACAAGGAATCTGGAAATCCAAGTTCCATATCAATTTGCAGGATTTAACCTCTTGAGACTCAGTTTCCTCAGCAGGACCTCACCAAGGTCCCTTCCATCTCTAAAGTTAAATGAACCCATGATTTAAATGAACAAGTGCACTTATGTATTTCCTCGATCAGACAACACCAAGAACAGGGGTCTCCATCAACACCCAATACACCAGCCATGCAAGTAAAAACTGTATCTTCTCCCAGAAAATGCAAGAGAAGCAAATGAAAATTCAGAATGAATTTCAAAATTCAGAACAATTCTGGGAAACAAGCTTAATATACTTTTAGCATACCTAACAACCAATGAGAAGAGCTATACTAACATCAAAAAGTGTGAAACACCTAGAAATAAACTTCCCTTGAAACACACACAAAATCTACATGAAGAAAAGTTTAAAATGCTGATGAGGGACACAGAAAAATACTTAAACAAATGAAAACACACACTTCATCTTGGACCAGAAGACTTAACAAAATAAGATATTGATTCTCTCAAAATTAATTTCAAATTTTATATTATCCCAGTAAAACACCAATGGGATTTTTAACTGAACAAGATGGTTCTAAAGTTTCTATGAAAAATAAATAAGCGAAAATAGTGATCAAATTCTTATTGTTTAAGAGATTAATCAGAATGGGCTAGCCCTCTAACTATACTGAAAGGTATAAGAGTCAAAGCATTTGATACCAAAGCATGAATAGATTAATGATACAGAATAGAAAAATCCAGAAATAAACCCAATATATATAAAAATTTTATGTTAAACATATATCCACATAAGAATTTATATACATATACATATACAAGAATACATATACATATGAGAATCTACATTTTTTTTTTCAATTCCCATTTTGAATCAGTGGGAGGTACATGGGATTATTCAGGAAATGATGCTGGGACAATTAAGTTGCCATTTGGAAAAACAGTTAAATATATTTAACATGTATACTCTACACGTCACAAACAACCAAAAACAAAAATTCCAAATGAAAACCCCAAAATCAAAGCCACAAAAGTCCTAGAAGAAAACATGAGATTTTAAAAAACAATCTCAACAGTGGAAACAGTTTTCCCAAATATTATACAAAATTCCAAACTCAGAAAAAATTGATAAACTGAATTACCTTTTTTAAAAATCCTGATTATTTTTTAAAAAAACATAGTCAAATGAAAAACCAGGAATAAATATATTTAAAGTATATTTTAGACAAAAAGCTAATTTCCTTCTTGCAAAGAACTTCTCAAATCAATGAGATAAATAACCTCTTAGAAAAAAGAAGTAAAAAGAAGAATATGAAGAATTGAGAAGAGTTCACACAAAAGGAAACACACTTAGCTCTTATAAGAAAAGATGTTCAACCTCAGTCACAGTAAGATAAATGCAAAACAAAGCTCAGGGATAGTAAAGGGACAAAAACCAGAATGTTTGATAACAGGCTCATTTGACTAAGGTGAAAAAGGGCACTCAAAATTGCCCATGAGATTGCAAATGGGAAAAACCCCTAAGAGTAATTTGGCAATATCTATAAAAATTTTATAGGTAGAGATATCCCTTGACTCAATAATGCCACTTCTAGAAGCTGATCTTGTAGGTATATTTGCATAGGAGTGAAATAACACAGATATGGGATAGTAATTGCAACATTGCTTGAAAAGCAAATGACTGGAAACAAATGTTCTTCAAGAGGGTACTGATTAAATAATGAACTACTCAGACATACTAAGTAAAAACAGCAAAGTGCAAAGCAATGTGTATAGTACACTACCACGTGTAAAAAAAATGCTATTATAATGCGTGTGTATGCATGGATAGTTAATGCGTATAATCAATGCAAGAAATAAGTTGTATGTAGTACAGGAACTGAGTATCTGGAGAACAGATATAAGAAGGGCAATTGTTTTCTACTGTATTCCCACTTATAACGTTTCACTTTTGTACTATTCAAGAAATTTCAATGAACACAAAGGCCCCCAAACTGGAGATTCTTCAGCCTTACACAGGACCTGAAGAATCAGATTCTCTGGGGCAGGAATCAGGGGCTGCAATTCTAATAAGCACTGGGTATGATTCTTGTGCAGAGAAGTTTGAGAAGCCCCAACGGATAACATCACTGGAAACGCAAGTTATCAAAATAATAATAGCAACAGTGATGTAAGCAGTAATGAACACTTCTTTGGAAAGATAAAGTCTATGACACCACTGCCAAAATCTTGCACAAGCTTTCCTGAAAAAAAAAGAGAAAAAATTCTTTGGCACAACCAAGCATAGACAGAGTTTACTCCATGACGAAGTATTCCCTGTTCTCTCTGGTGTTCAGTTTTAACCACTGTTAATCCTTTCACCAGCTTTTAATACTTTAGCAAAATGCTTTACTCTCATCTTTTGAGCTAGGTAAGAGCATAACAAGCCTTACATGAAAAGGAGAGAAGTGAAATAGTCAAAGACAGCACACCTCCAAATTTACCACTTTTCAGCTAACAACTACGCATTTTCCGTGTTCTAAAGAAGCTGATGACTGGGAGAAAGGAAGAAGCGTACACGTTTAATAGATTTCTTCAGTCTGGGCATGTCTATGCTGCAAATCACAATTGTGTATTTCTGAGATGCTAGTGGGGAGGGTAAGGGCATAGCCTCAAGTTTCACACTGTTTTGGCTCCTCCTCTGTGTTCAATTTCTTCCCCCTTAAACCAAGATGAAAAAACAGTATGGTGGGGATGATTAGGAGCATGTGCTCTGGAGCCACATGGCCTGGGTTCAAATCCCAGTTCTGCCACTGTGTAACTTGGGGCAAATTACTTAACTTCTCTGCCTCGGCAGACACAACTGTAAAATGGGGATAGCATCACCTCATTCACTTGGGATGGGAATTAGCTACATTGATATAGGTGCAGCACTTTGTATAGAAACTGGTAAGTGCTGGATAAATACCTGTAATTACTATTTCAGATAAGCCATAGACTGTCAAATGGTAAAGCCAGGGAAGGGGTGGAGAGACAGGGAGGAGAAGTTTGTAACAGCTAAAAAGACATAAAAAGCAAACAACAATGAAAAGCTGGTTATTTCCAAGAAATAAAAACCCAACTACAAGATACTGAAGCAACGGGCCAAGCAAAGCAAAGCTGTTTTTTCCTTGTTAGGCTGATGCTCGGCGGCCAGACCTTTCCATTTTCCGGTCTGGGTCTGTATCACTGGATAAGTTTTATATCAGGAGCCTCCAACCCAGCAGGTCTGGCATTAGGGGGTGGCAGGACCTCTTACCAAGCCCCTGTGCTCATGAACATGGCCAGGATTGCCACCCTCAGCGTCCCCAAAGGCAACAGGAGGACTTACCTCCACAGAAAAACCTGAGGTGACGAGGAGACTGGAAGAGCTCAAAAGGAATCCCAAATCCACCAGCTTCCCTGGTCATGGACTCTGGGAGCCCAGACCGGACCGCAGGCCCACCATGGCCTCATTGCAAATAATCTGCACATGGGATTGTGGGCAGAAAAAGCAGACGGAGGGGACCCCAGAAGACCACACAGCCTGCTTTCTCCATTTTATGGTTGCTGTGGAGATTGAGGTTCAGAGAGAGGAAATGACCCATCCCAAAGCTCAGCAATACCTAGATGATTATCTCACCACAGGGACCACTGATAACTGAAAATAGAAGCCCTTCTACTAATTAAGCATTATTTCACCTTTAATTGCCATATTTTAGCCATTCTTAAAAAAAGAATAAGTATTCTTATTATTATGCATAGTAAGTATCTCATTAAAATAATGACACCAACCATCAAACTATCCCTTCCCTGTAACAACTGCTGAGCAGGGGCATGGTGATGTATCAGCTGTCTTGCTAGTTCTCCAGGGCAGACTGCAGAGATGCTGCACAGTGCCTAGAGGGGTCACCAGTCTGACCTGAATCTCCGAGCCACTTCTCCATCATCCTAGCTTCCCTTCCAAAGCTATTTGGAACTACCAAGTATAATTTACTTATCCAAAGTTCCTACAAACTTACTTAGGCTCTCAGCCTAATATCCTATGGTTGAACCAATTGAAAACACCACATGATTCCTTTCCTCTGCAGGTCCAGACAGTTATCACCTTGGCCCTGACCCACACCCCCTTCCCCAGAGACCACAGCAGAGGGGTCTTCTCAGAACCCAGCTCCAGCTAAAGGTTCAGCCACGCAGAATCCATCCTGGACTTTCAACTGGCCAAAGCTGCAGATACCAAATTTCTACCCAAGGACTGTGTTTTGAAAGATCTGGCCTAGCAAGTTGATTAATATTTGTTTCTCCTTTTAAATAATCCAAGTCACATCTGATGGTCCATCGGAGCATCCAAACAACAGAAGGTAACCAGTGTCACCAAACTGACTTGCTATTTCAACCCAGAAACAATGCATTTTAATTATTCTGAGCTGCCTTGTTCTGAAAAAAAGTTTGATCTCTGCTTTGCCCTCCCACCCTCTGTCCACACACCTTCTCAGAGTCACAGGGATCCAAAGACCCCGGTGGACAATGCAGGTAGACACTAGAGCCACCACGCTGCCACAAATGGAGAGCAGCCTGGAATGCGGCTAAGCCAAAGGCTGACTGTATTGCCCTCCCAACAGTCAAATTTATTTCTGATCTGAAACTACATCAGATTTCCAAGGACTGGAGAAAACATTTCCCAAGAGCAAGAAGTTAATTTATTTGCAGGGGAAAATGAATGGCTCCCTCCATAGGCACCAGGAAACAACACGAAGTGACCCTGAAGACAGACCCCAGACAGAGCCCTCAGTTATGTAAGATGGCCTGAACTCGGCCAAGGGTGACAGAGGACATAAATTTTGCGACGCTCAGTAAGGGGGTCTGAGGATTCTTTAAACTGAAGTACACCTTGTATTTAAATGTACTCCCTAGTAAGAAATGACTTGGGTTTTGTAGGTTATACTGTAGGGGAGAGTGCTGAATTTGTGTACTTAGAAGAAACTACCAAACGTCTGCTTTAGACAATTACATGTAAGCAAGTTATCACTGAAAAGGCCAGATTAGGGGAGTCCATTGTGTTAGGACAGGCTACAAGAAGCCCTTTCCCCCTCTTTCTGCCCCTTATATTTCATGAATTCCTTCCCCTTTGGTTTTTTTTTTTTTAAGAAGCGGCACTTTAGAACCTAACTGGTATTTTAGGATTAGAAGAAGCAATATTTGAGACCATCCCCAGGAAAAAAAAGATGCTCTGGAAGACTCTTTAAGAAAAATTCATTTTCCAATCAAAGCATATTAACTTGAACATCTCCCAACCCACCAGAAAGCACTCAAGGTAATGAGAACCGTAAGAGGAGGAAGTGGAAAAAGAATGAGCCAGAGGGGGTAATTTTCTTCTGCTGTCAGATCATACCAGTTTTACAAAACAATTAGCTGAACCCAGACTAATATTTCTGAAGCGAACATCTCTGCCACAAGCCACCTGGGTGGAGGGGAGACAGGGGGAATTCCTCATTCCACTCTGCCCCAGTTTGTTCAAAAGTGCAGGTAAGCCAAGGGACATGACTCTCACTGACCACAAACTTCAGGTACCCCATATGGAGTGAAAGTGAAAAGTGAAAAGTCGCTCAGTCATGTCCAACTCTTTGTGACCCCATGGACTATACAGTCCATGGAATTCTCCAGGCCAGAACACAGGAATGGATAGCCTTTCCCTTCTCCAGGGAATCTTCCCAACCCGGGGATTGAACCCAGGCCTTGTGCATTGCCGGTGGATTCTTTACCAGCTGAGCCACAAGAGAAGCCCAAGAATAGTGGAGTGGGCACTCCATTTGGAGTAGGACCATATCGGGTGAGGCATCCAAAACACGCATGTGCTGCTAGGAGCTCATGCCCTTCCTTCAATGTCAAGTTCACACAGTGCCGGCTATGCACCAGGCACTTCACGTGGGTTATCTCAGTCCTGAGTTACCTGTGTGTGTATGTTAAGTCGCTTTAGTCACATCAGACTCTGCGACCCTATGGACTGTAGCCCACCAGGCTTCTCTGCCCGTGGGACTTCCCAGGCCAGATTATTGGAGCGGGTTGCCATTCCCTCCTCCAGGGGATCTTCCTGACCCAGGGATCAAACCCACATCTCTTACGTCTCCTGCGTTGGCAGGCAGGTTCTTTAGTGCCACCACATGCCTTATGTTATGAGGAAAATGAAAGCTGGGTAGCTTATCCAAGGTCGCCAAGCTCTCCTTGCAGAGCAGGGACTTGAAACCTCGTGGTCTCACTCCAGACCTCACTCTCTTAAACACCATCCCAGCCCATCATAGGGTATCAGGGTACAAGCTTCACTTCATTGACTTCACTGACTTCTCCCCACACACACACCCATCCCAGGCCTGCATCTGGCTTCCAGCAACACCCCACCACAAAAGAAGCCTCCCTTCTCCTGGTTCAGACTGGACCCCACAGACCGGCTGTAATGAGTACACGATTTACAAAGGTGTCATGTTTGGGGAGCCAAAATGAAAGGCTATCATTTTGTGTTGTGAAACAGCTGACCCATGCTGCAATGTAAAAAAAGAGAGGCTGCTCAAATCATTTTCTTTCTTCTGCTGAGTATAAAGACTTTAACTTCACGTGAGCTTGGAGATGTCACCACACTCTGTAAAAGGGAGGAACTAGGAAGGAATTCCTTCTGTCTCTGGGCCACAGAGTATATTTCATTCAGTGGAAAAGAAACTCTGGACTTTTTCAATGTTTTTCAGGCTTGATCCTAAACAGAATGCTTATAATCACAGATAGTGTCATATACTCCTGGGTCTTTTTCACTTATAAAATTGTCCTCGATGCAACGAAAGTGGAAACTTGACACCATGTGGCAACTCCAGGTATAAATCAAGGTATAAAACAGCTCCAAGAGGACAATTCATTGAAAGTCTGTAAGACCGTTTGCAAATATCACATGTGCTTGCTTTATATGAATGTCTATAGCCATACACAGTATCAAAATGAAACTATAAGGGAAGGAATTCACTGTACAGAAGACAAAACAATACCCTTTTTATTTTTAAAACTCTGGTGAAATAGGTTTCCATATGACATCCCATTTTTTAAAAATTAATGTAAACCAACCTGCCTGTGGGTTAGTCACACTATAGAGACTCCATCATGGTGTGTACAGATGCCTAAAGTATTTACAAATGTTATCTGTTAGGTAGTAAAGTTTTGTTGCCATTTTTCCAGCACATATTCCACAGTAAAATAAAGGGCGATACTGGTGTTCTTATACAAAAATTCTTAACAAGTGGATAAAGGCGATTTACCTGAGAGAAGATTTGTTCTTGAAATATTTTTTTCACAACTGGAAATATAGAAATGGGATGTAGTTGTAAAAGAAGCATAAGAATGTCTAAGTTTACATTTTCTTCTTTTAAATTATTTAAGTACCATTAAGTTAAAATGTTTACATTCATTATAAAAAATGTTGTTAAATCTTTTACGCAAATGATTTAACACTGATTGCTGCAACGCAAATTGCACTTTTTAAAAAAATTATTGTTTACATGGAAGAAAAATATCTTTTGTTTGCTACCCTGTTTACAAATTCGGACTGACTTCGGGTCAGTCGCACAATGTGAACTTTGAGAAACGTCAGTCACAGTGTATGTTACAGTTATGATGCAGTCCTGCAAACCGAGTGATATTTTTGAAGAGACCTCAAGAACCGACTCAGCCTCCGGAGGTGTGTACCAAACGAAGGATCTTCTCCATAAACGCGCGGGAAATCAGGGAAGGGGGCTGTGGAAAAGGGGCGGAGAAATTCTGGAATAACCAAAACTGATCAGAAGAAGCACATGATTTGGGGCAATACACATAAAACTTTGGTTTAAAAATCTCTTTCGATATTCCACGGCAGGCAAGGCCCCGGTCGCAGTTCCGGTTTCAGCACGTGGCACGATGGACATCCAATCCCCTGGCCGACCCAGAGACCAGCTGCCTGGAAGTGGCCACCCTGGCCAGGGAGGCTGTGGGCTGCCCCAGTCCTTCCCTGGAGAGGCGGAGCCTCTTCTCCCTGGGTCTTCAAGGCAGAGCCCCAGGGCAAGGCAGAGCAAGCCTCTTGGGAGATTCATCTCTTTCAAATAAGGCACAGAAATCATGTATCAGAGGAAGATGTCTGGTCAGCATCTTCGGCCCAGTCCGGACTGCTTGCCAAGAGGATCTGTGAAGGCGGTCCCACGGGCCGGCAGCGTCCTCCTCTGGTCCCCACGGCCACTCAGGCCAGGGCCAGGGCGCACCAGGAATCCTGCCTCACCGACGATGTGACTTCGGCCGGCGAGGCCAGGCTGACGCCGATGTACAGCCCGTCTTGACCTGAGTACTTGAGCTCGCTGTTCTCGGGGTTGGCACTGTCCCCAGCACCGGACATCACTGAGCCGCCTGCCTGGTGGAAGAGGGGGACGGAGAGAAGGGGAGAGACAGTTACCGATAAATGTGTCAGGCAGGGCTTCCCTGGTGGGGGCTCAGTGGTAAAGAATCCACCGCGAATGCAGGAGACGCGGGTTCAATTCCTGATCCAGGAAGATCCCACTTGCAGCGGAGCAACTAAGACTGTGCCTCAACTCCTGAGCCTGTGCTCTAGAGCCCAGGAGCCACAGCTACTGAAGCCCACGTGCCCCAGAGCCTGTGTTCCACAGCAAGAAAAGCCACTGCAATGAGACGCCCAAGCACCGAGAGTAGAGAGGAGCCATTGCTCGCCACAACTATAGAAAAGCCATGCAGCAATGAAAAAAATAATAAAAAATATATTAAATTATTATTTTTTAAAAATATGTCAGGGACAGACAATTGAAATGGTAGACTAGCCAGCAGAGCTGCTGACTGGGCGGTGAGATGCCCTTGACCCAACCCTGGTGATTTCAGCTCTTAGATTCAGCCTCCTGCTCATGTTATTAACTCATGGCAGGAACCACCCAGCAAGATTTGCATGGACACAGGTAGAAAGGGGAACTGGAGGGAGGCTATTTGTAAAAAGTGCCAAATGCTCAGATCTCTGACAGTGAAACAAACCACACCACACAGGTCCACAGGCCCTAAGGATGCCCGCACACTCTAATCTCTGCAAAAGAGAAAGTGCAGAGTACTGCACGTGCACACACACACACACACACACACAGCAGAACCATGAGGCTCAGCAGTTCTATTAAAGTCTAAGAAGGAAAAGATACATAGTTCAGCAAGGCCTGATAAATGAAATTGTTGGGCACTGACTTCATGGAAAATTAACCCATGCATACACAGGCTTTAATTCTTCAAGAAGAACAGGTCATGTTTGAAGCAGGCCCCATGATAAAGAAAATGCTAGCATCTTATATGTGTCATTATCATGACAATTATTTCTTGAAGCAAAAGGTCATTTCTCTCAATTCATTCCTTCCATCCAAATTAAAAAAGTCAAATAGCAAACATGATATTATCTAGTAAAATCAAATCAAAATAACTAAAATCATGTTTAGACCATGGTTTGAGAAAACAGTTGATTTGGCTTTTTTTTTTTTTTAAATTAACCAAATTCACATACTTTTAAATCACTTTGTCTTCCTTCTAAAGCACTGGAGTTGTTTAGTCATTAAGTCATGTCCAGCTCTTTTGGGACCCCATGGACTGTAGCTCACAAGGCTCCTCTGTCCTTGGAATTTTTAAGGCAAGAATACTGGAGTGGGTTACATTTCCTTCTCCAGGGGATCTTCCCAACCCAGGGATCAAACCCATGTCTCCTTCACTGTCAGGTGAATTCTTTCCCACTGAGCCACCAGGGAAGCCTGGTATTTCTTCTGAACTTTCAGGGTTTCCATAAACTTCTGTATATTTGTTTTTTTTTTTTTTTAACACAGGTAGAACATCTTGCACTTTTCAAAGCATTTCTTTTTTATATTCACAAGCCCATTAAATCCTAAAACATCCATCTGTCTGGCCAAGTTGGTGTTACATCCACTTCAGAGAAACACAGGGCACCAGACACAGAACAAATGAATGGAAGTTTCCCAGAGGGTCCCTGACTCCACTCAGGGGCCTGGAAGTGGATGCAGTCTTACCCTCTCCTCTCTGGAGAAGATCTGGTTGGGTCTCGAATCCTCAGAATGACTGTATGGGACCGAGAGGCAGGACTGCAGGAAGTCCGATCATGGAACTTCCCCCCAGCTGGACAGACCAAAACTGGCCCTTCCACAGCTAACCAACCCTTCCCCTCCCTGACAAAAAATGAAGGTTTGTGAAAATCCAGCAACAGCACAACCCACCAAAACTTCTTTTTAAATAACATGAGCTTAAAGATGTAAACAAAGGGCTCTGGGTGCCTAAAAAAAGGAAGTTTCACAAACTCATTGAGATGTCTAATATTTAAAGTAGGTTCTTGTGAAATAGATGAAATAACCCTGTTGAACAAACTAAAGCTATGGATTTACATACACATACAAATACGGCGGCCTTCCCAGGTGGCTCAGGGGTAAGCAATCAACTACAATGCAGGAGACGCTGGTTGGATCCCTGGATCCGGAAGATCTCCGGGAGGAGGGCATGGCAACCCACTCCAGCATTCTGGCCTGGAGAGTTCCATGGACAGAGGAGCCGGGTGGGCTACAGTCCATGAGGTTGCAAAGAGTCAGACTGAAGCGACTGAGCAGGCACAAATATGGTGATTCCTTTTAGAAAACTTCAGCTATAAGCAAGCTAACCATGGATCCAGACTTAACCCCCAAAGAAATACATAAAAGGATGCTATTCAATTATAAAAGGAGTCTTCGTTTTAGAAAAGGGCTATCATACAACCAGTAGAGTGAGGTCCCTTGTACACGATTGTCATATCCAGCTTTATATTACCTACCTATTCTCTCCAAAAAGCATTTTCTTCGCATCTATCTGACAAATCTGACTTCAGTGCTGTTTTCTGGAATGGAGGGGTGCCTAGACTGGCCCAGGAAGCAGCTCACCTCAAATGACCAGACGTGCCGTGCTGTCACCACAAGTCACAACCAGCAACATTAGCAGGGCACATCAGAGCCAGACAGTGGGGCCATGAGCCCCAGAGACAGTTGTTCCCAGGTTGAGTGGGGAAACCAGGACAGATACACTCAAAAGTAAGACCGCTCAACAACTGTCATGAGTTT
Organism: Bison bison bison; assembly: GCF_000754665.1. Lineage (NCBI taxonomy): Eukaryota > Metazoa > Chordata > Mammalia > Artiodactyla > Bovidae > Bison > Bison bison. The sequence continues at coordinate 1,981,869 of NW_011495057.1, read as the reverse complement.
ATGACTGTCTGAGACAGGAAGGTGGAACGAGATGTTGGAAAAGGAATTGCAAAGAAAGGATACCTTGAGGACAGCTGCAGACAGCCTGCATGGTGGGACCAGCTTTGGCTTTCCAATTCTTCCCTGGTTTCAGCCACCCACCTCCTGAGCCTCCTCCTCAGGAAACCAGCCCTACCTCAAGTGTGTTCACGACAATTAAGTGAGCTAATGTTTGCAGACGCAGAATCCCTTGCCATGTTAAACATTCCTTCAAGGGAAGCTATTGTTGTGGGTGAGGAAAGGGTGTTCAAAATTGGAAGAATGCAGGATGTGGGGAGGCCTGCTCCAAGACAAGACGGCTGAAAGGGAAGAACATGAAGCAACGAGTCAGAAGAGATTATGGGAGAGGGAAACTGTAAAGTCTGACCTAGAACTTTCTCAGTTTCCTCACCTGGAAAACAGAAATAAACAGGCAGCTACATCAGGAGATTGTTGCAAGGGTTAAATTAGAATATATAAAGAAAGCCCTTGTCTCTGACAATAGTCAAGACTGAGTGCGTGCATGCTACTATGAAAAGGTGTTAGTTGCTTAGCTGTGTCCGACTCTTTTCGACCCCATGGACCGTGGCCTCCCTGTAGAGGAACCTGGTGGGCTACAGTCCATGGACTTCTCCAGGCAAGAATACTGGAGTGGGCAGCCCATTCCTTTCTCCAGGGGAATCTTCCCAGCCCAGGGATCGAACCTCTGTCTCCTGCATTGCGGGCAGATTCTTTACCATCTGAGCCACCAGGGAAGCCCTATGCTACTCTGAGAATTTTGTTATTGCGGTGAAGGAGCATGGACCTAATGGAATCTCCCCAATGTCATTCTTCACCAGGCAATTTGCAGCGACGGATGGGTGGGAGCAACCCTAAGAACTCAGCTAGAGCTAAGTTCACTTCAACCAGGACATTATTCTAACCATCGATGACAGCTCTCCTCAGAAAGAAAGCCAGGCCCTCCTGCACCCTTTCAAAAGGCTCACTGGCCCTTTATCAAATAAGCTGCATTAAAGAAATATTAATACCCTGAATATTATTCTTACACGTGAACAACAGTCCTAAAAGCTACTATTGAAATGCTATTGTCTTCTTTGTTCAGACAAAAATGTTATATGGCAAGTATATGGCAAATCCCAAATTACAGGGGTGATGCGCTCCTGAAAAAAATATCAACTCATTTGAAATCAAAAGCAATATCTGTTACCTGTGAGAAAGAAAAATAAAATAAGTACTTGTGCCCAAGGTTTGAGAAACTTAATTTTTAAATGAGGATATACTATTTAAGGGCTTCCCTGGTAGCTCAGATGGTAAATAATCTGCCTGCAATGCAGGAGACCTGGGTTTCATCCCTGGGTCAGGAAGAGTCCCCTTGAGAAGGGAAAGGCAACCCACTCCAGTATTCTTGCCTGGAGAATCCCATGGACAGAGGAGCCTGGATGGCTACAGTCCATGGAGTCTCAAAGAGTCAGACACGACTGACTGACTATCACTTTCACTTATCACATACTATTTAAGCAAGGAATGTGGCAATGCACAGCATTTTTTTCCATGTCAATCATACCTCAATTTAAAAAAAAACTGAAATTTTATGTTATGACACATAATGAGATTGTGATGAGATCAGATAGGATAGATAACGCCAGACCCCTCCATCCCTGATTGGCGGGGCTACACTCTGGCACTAGCCTTAGAAGGCAGTTAGCAGAACCCATCAAGAACTTTATACCTTTCTGAGTGCTGTAATTTCACTTCTGGAAATGGATTATAAGGAAAGAATTCAAAGGGAGGGAAAGACGCCCCACAGGAAGACATCCATTACAGGGTTATTATAATAGTGGAAACCATGGAAATAATCGAAATAATCTAATGTCTCATAATATGGAGACGGTTTGGGAAAGCAAGGGATATCCACTCAGTGAACAATTATGCAATTATTGAACCTAATAAGATCATGCAGCAAAATGGGAAAAATCCTGTAATGCAATGTTAATTGAAAAACCACAGGAAATAAATTCTAAATAATTACAACTTATCCATGGGCATACATAGGTATTTCAAGAGAACCCAGGTGAGGAGGTGAGGGACCACCTGAGAGGGCCCAACCTATTATTAGCCATCTACAGCTTCCTTTTGAACATTTTAATGGAGTGGCACAGCGTAGTCTAACTCTGGGGAAGAGTGGAAGGTATCAGGTCTGGAAACACAAGGCACCAGAGCTTGAGAAATGAGCCAGGCTGGACAGAGTCATAAAGTAGCATGAAAAACAGGGAGGAATCGGAATGGAGGGAGGATCAGAAGGGCCCTCACACACCCTGAAGTCACCTCCACAACACCTGGGACAGACTGGAACCTGGCCAGTCATGCACGTGTGAAACGCAGCTTCAGGTACCTGAAAACATCACACAGAGTACACAGTTGGGCCCATTAGTACAACCTGAGCTCTTGAAACTGGCATCTAACTGCAGAAGAAGTCTAGAACTGGCATAACTCTCCTTCCTAAGAGACCTGGCTTGTCACGTTGTCATGTTAAGTATCTTCCCCTCACTGGAGATATGCAAGCTGCCTCTCAAAAAGCAGTTTATTATGTTTGCCAGTCGGAGGGATGGGGGAAGGGATAGTTAGGGAGTTTGGGATGGACATGTACACACTGCTATGTTTAAAATGGATAACCGACAGGGACCTCCTTTATAGCACAGGAGCTCTGCTCAGTGTTACGTGGCAGCCTGGATGGAAGGGAAGTTTGGAGGAGCATGCGTACATGTATGGCCGAGTCCCTTCACTGTTCACCTGAGACTATCACAACATTGTTAATCAGCTATGAAAGGGAAAGTCATTCAATTGTGTCCGACTCTTTGTGACCCCATTGACTATACGGTCCACGGAATTCTCCAGGCCAGAATACGGGAGTGGGTAGGCTTTCCCTTCTCCAGGGGATCCTCCCAACTCAGGAATCGAACTGAGGTCTCCTGCACTGCAGGCGGATTCTTTACCAGCTGAGCTACCAGGGAAGGCTCTATAATCGGCTATATGCCAAAACAAAGTAAAAAGTTTTAAAATAAAAGTTAAAAGGAAAAAGAGAGAGGGAATCAGTTCAATTTGGGGAGAAAATCAGAGATAACTTATTATGACCCTGGACCCAGCGCTCATGCACGCGCGTGCGCACACACACACACAGATAAGTATAACTGTCAACCAGTTAAGGTCTTCTCACATCTACTTAAATCCCTGAAAAGATCAGTATGCAGACATCTCGACATCTCAAAGCAGGCACGTCACTAACCTAAACCAGCCTAATCCCCCAAAAGTTCCTGAACAAAAGCAGGAGAGAGCACTCTGGACGCCCACAGCCGAGCCATCCTTCTTCCTCTGGGAGGCAGCCTGGCCAGCCCAGGTCCTGGCTCTTTCTCTGATCAAAGTGCAACCCGAGGGTGGAGCAGAAATCTGTTCTGTGTTTCCACTCCCAGCTTATCGGCCTCCACCCTCCCACAGACTGAAAATGGAGGCACTTCCTGTTGAAAGAATGTGTTATCAGCCCCGACCCAGGCCGGGCTTAGCACTGAAAAGCAGGCCAGGTCAGATGGGGGATCCAGAGCAACCAGCCGGACACCCCACCTCCTACAGGAATAAATTAATTTAGGGACAAGTAGCAGCTGCCGACGCGAACACGGAAAATCTCCCCTGGCCTGTGAGGCGACACAGTGATTTCTGGCTTACCCAGACTGTTTTCCCGTGAGAATAAGCCTTTGCTCATTTTCAGACACAGATCTGCAAAGTCGAGGATTTCTGACTCGGTGAGCTCCTCCAGTGGATGCCCAGAGGCATCTGACTCACACTGGGGCTCACCAGAACTTCCCTGGTGGCTCAGTCGATAAAGAGACCACCAGGAATGCAAGAGACCAGGGTTCAACCCCTGGGTTGGGAAGATCCCCTGGAGAAGGAAATGGCAACTCACTGCAGTGTTCTTGCCTGGAGAATCCCCATGGGCAGAGGAGCCTGGCGGGCTCCTGCCTGAAGTCCGAGGGGTCGCAAGAGTCAGACACAACAACTGTGTCAGTTCTCTCTTTTCCTTTACTCGTCACGTAATAGACAGGCCCAGAGAAAGCCTCCTACGGTACTCAAGGAGCAGTCCTGGAAAGGTGACACATCAGAGCAAAGGCAATCCTTAGAAGACACAGCCTTTCCAGGAGAATGAGAGGTTCTCTGGCTTGTGAATTATAAATTTTGTTTTTGAGGAAGAAAACCAAAAAGGAATGGGCTGATCTGGAGAAACAAACCCAGCACCCCTGACAGGTTGGGGGAAGTGGGACAGAGCACAGGACTTTGAAGATGACCACACTGCCTCCTCAGCGTGGATTCAGGCTGTCAGCTTCCAGTGTCTGGTCTCTCCTTCCTACACCTCTAAGTAAGCTATGGTTACAGCTATTTCCTGGGCGAGGGGAAGCCAGCCACCCCTCACTGCTAAAACTGTCTTCTCTTCTAGGGCTTCCCACGTGGCTCAGTGGTAAAGAGCCACTGAGCCAAGCAGGAGACTGTGGATCCTTGGATCAGGAAGATCCCCTTGAGGAGGAAATGGCAACCCACTCCAGTATTCTTGCCTAGAAAATCCCTATGGGCAGAGGAGCCTGGCAGCTACAGTCCATGGGGTCGCAGAGTGGGGCACGACTCAGCGACTAAACAATAATGCAGGTAGATGGAAGAGATGTGGGTTCGATCCCTGGGTTGGGAAGATCCCCTGGAGGAGGGCACAGCAACCTACCGCAGCATTCTTGCCTGAAGAATCTCATGGACAGAGGAGCCTGGTGGGCTACAGCCCATAGAGTTGCAAAGAGTCAGACACAAATAGAGCCACTTAGCCCAGACTGTTTTCATAACCTCTAGGTTAGACCCTGTGGTGCTTCACAGCAGCCTTCCTCAAAAGAAGAAGAAGAAAGAAAAACTAAGTGTATGTTTCAGCAAAAGTAGAAATACCTTCAGATAAACCTTAACTTCCATGGTCATTTCAGTTTGGATGGAGGGAAGAGGGGCCAGACACAAAAGTGACCCAGCTGACGGTTGCGGAGGTAACACGAGGAAGCTACACAAACACGCACAGGTTCTGTCTCCACCAGGATGTGTGAAAGCCATCCATGGCGACAAAACCGCGAATTCTCCCACAACTGCTCAACAAAGCTCAAGAAGAGAGTGTCACGGTCACCTCAGCCGATGACCCAACTCAGTGTTTCACAGAAGAGTTTATTTCTTTGTCGTTTAGCAAACAAATTCCTTAATGAGAAGGGTTCATCAGCCACCCCCCTGAGCCCTCTTCCCCCTTCCGGGCCTGAACTGGCCGGGTTACACCCATAGGCTAGACGCTGCTATTTTTAAGGAGGAAAAGAATTCTTCTATAGACACACTCTACTCTGGGCGAAGAAGCAAACTGTTTTACACATCCGTACACACAAACAGCAAGCATGTTGTGATGAAAGCACGGCCCCAAGTTTACAAGGACCCTGGGTTTATCAGTAAGAGCCTGATATACTGAAAAAGTTCCTTCATTTTTTTCCCCCATAGCTTCCAGAATATGTTACGGAAAAATCCGAACTATCTTTTTGGCCAAACTTGTACAAATCTAAATTGCAGGGGAGAAAGGGTTTGTCCCACAACTTGAAGTCACTGGCCTCCTGAAGAAAAGGTTTATCTTCTGAAATGAACCAAAATGGATGACTTTAGTCAAATTCAATGGTAAAAGATCCAGTGGCAAGATAAAAAGCCTGGTGGATCAGGATCTTAACTTTTAAAAATTAGCTATAGGAGCTTGGATGAGCCCCCTGCTCTGGTCTATCTCCGCTAGACAAAATGGACAGCAGTCCATGCACCCAGCAATGTTGACAAGAAAGCATTATGAAAAAAAAAAAAAAAGTAAGCAAGCATTATGAAACTGCTAAGAATCACAACAAATGAAAAATCGTTGCTATCAGGGAAATAAAAGTATTTAAACACAGTTACTTTGTTAACATAATAGCTTTATGTCTCTAAATTCCCTCCATGAAGAAAGTAAAGATTTATGTCTAATGTCTTGGGATGGAAAAAAAAATGCCATGCAAATAAAGCACATCACTATCAATTTCCAAGGTCATATTTAAACAGTGCTAGTCTTCTTGAGCTTCAAAGCTGTCTGTAGGCATCTCCCACTTATGCTACACTCTATTCCTAAGGACCAGATGGTGGGAATTATTTTTCCCCTTTAGTAGAGGGAGGAAAACAGGGGCTTTACAAAACCTTGGCAGCTCGCTATAGTCACACACAGAGCTGGAGCTAGCGCCTGGCTGCCTGACTGTGTCCTTCCAGCTGTTAATCCGTGAACCCAGAGAATAAATTTCAGACCATACTCAGGCTCCACCATGAATCAGATGACTAAACATAATGAGAGCTTTCAATTACAAGTATTGTTTCCCTGGTGGTTCAGTAGCAAGGGATCCGCAAGCGATGCAGAAGACGTAGGAGACCAGAGTTCAATCCCTGGGTCGGGAAGATTCCCTGGAGGAGGGCATAGCAATGCACTCCAGTTATGGATAGAGGAGCCTGACGGGCTACAGACCATGGGGTCGCAGAGTCGGACACAACTGAAGCGACTGAGCATTTGTTCACATGCTGTGTTTAACAGGATAAAAATATGATTCTGGAGCGTGTGCACCAGCTCTGCTAAAACCATGCCATGCTAACAGCTACCAAAAGGGGCCGTACACCAAGTAAATTATCATTTAAACATCGTCAAGTAATGACTTGGAATTGTTTACTCAAAAGCCTCCAAATATCTGTTATTTGTTCAAATCTTTCTTAAAATCTAGGGTGAATAAAATCATCTCTTTTCGCTTCAGCTCACAAACGCTTGAATACTTGCCCTGATGTGGTAGGTAGCCAAATCATGAATGATCGCCTGTGTCAAGACCTGTCTTTGGAGATGCTTTTTAAAATTATTCAAATTTCAGAGAAAATTAACAAATTGGTCTAAACACAGAGCTAACAGATTGTATTTAATTCATATCCATTAGATCTTCATATTGCTAGTAACTCTTTTGGCAGACACCCATGAAATGCATAATAAATTACTTTTTGTTCCAGTAAAGGAATTCATTTTCTTCGAAGATTCATTTAGCAATAACATTTCAGGGCACCCTAAGCCAGATTTCTTAAATTTGGCTGTGTTTTCCCGTAACATTATTTCATGTTTTGTGACAATTTTGTATATTCTTATAGAGGCAGAAGAAAAAAAAATCACAGAGTATCTGTAATCTGCAAAGAAAAGTTGTGTTCTGAGATGAATCCATCTAACTTGAGGCCATAACAAAAAGGCGACACCCAACCCACACTATTCTTTACCTAGCATTCTAGCTTTCAGATTGTGACAATGAGTCACTTATTAAACAAACCACAGTCCTGTGATAAATTGGGTGGACACATAGGTTACAAACTATTTAAAGAAGGAAACAGCTTTACTGTTTCCTAACAGACATACAGACTCATTGGATATCAGTGTAGTAAGTGTATTTCTAACCACCATCCTCCTCAGGACACAAGCACACAAGAAAAAAAAAGAAAAAGAAAAAACGGGAAGTCTAGAAAAGGCCCTCAAATCAAAATGAAACTATGCAAACTCCACATGCTTCCACGTTCCTTGCCAGGGTGACGTGTGACTTTCTCAGTGAAGGCCAATGTGGTCAGACAGGAACGTGAGTGAGTTATTAGAAGGGGCTGTGAAAGAAGAAAAGAAAGGGAGCCTGGCACGTAAGGAGCGTGAAGATAAAATGCCAACAAAATATTTATGTTCATGGCTTGCAGCAAGTGGCGAGTGGTATATTAATAACTGCGATGATGGGCCGACTCCCTGGGAGCGGTGGGAGACGTCGGCTCCAGCCCCGGCTGCAAGGCGGGCTTGTCTTGTGACCTTATGGAGTCACTCCGGATCCTGGTTTACAAATGAGCCGCTCATAACACCTAAGTGCAACTCTCTCCCAGACCCTTATGCGAGATTAATGCCTTTTTAACTCTTTTTATTCATTTAGAGAAAAAAAAATATCTTGGACTATAAACTCTTGGGTGGGGGAAATGGACGCTTGCCTCTTTAAGAAATGCTTTTTAATGATTTTATAAAAATTAAATTGAAGGCAATTTGCATATTCTGCAAGTTCCAACTCACTTGGCACTCGCTAAGCACAGGTTTAAATCCCACTTCAAAAGGATTTTGGTACCTCGATCTTGTATTTCATATTTTAAGGGAGACTTTTTACCATCATATTAAGCATGTCAACAACAGTAAACATGCTTACCTATTGTTTTTTTCCTGTTACCCAGCTAACAAAGCCCTAGAAATGCAATGGGCTTTATTGATAAGTATATTTACAAGAAAATGTATACAATATAGCTTATATATTTGCTCATGAGCAAATCACTTCTATGGTGCTATTCTCCTAGCTGTACCATCAGCCAAAACTAACCAAAATTAATCATATTTCTTTAAGAAAATGCCATTTCTTCCCTCTAAAGATTTCAACAGTGCGTATACTATCACATATGAATTCAGTGTGCTGTAGTGGTAAAAACACTGACTCTGGATCTGCCAGGCCTGGATCCAATTCCAAGCCCGTCTCTTAATCTGATACATAACCTTGGACCTACTGAGTGTCACTCCCCAAAATAGGAAATAGAAAAAGATACCTCATTTGTACAGTGATAATTGGGAATAAAAAAGATACATAAACAACTGGAACATAAAAGGTACTTGGCAGAAGTTAGTCTCCTGCCTTCCTACATCCCACAATCTTACAAACGAGAAAGTACAAGAAACAGAGAAAACTCAAAGCAACCAGCATGATGATTAATCCACTAACACCCGATTCCTGAGTGCCCTAAAGGTGTGGTGTGGAACATTCAATGTAAGAGTTAAGCAGGAACTTTGGCCCCCACTTCAGCAGCCTCTTAAATCTTCTCTTTCTGACACGTGAAGTCCTCTGAGTGAAAGCAACTCCAACTGTATGTAGGTCCTTCGTGAACGTTCCTTTCAGCTATCTAACCACTATAAAGATAATTAATAATAATAGAAGCTATAATTGTGTAACCAATCATTATGTCGGGTAAATCCAAAGTGATTCAACTACTCAGGGGAAAAGACAGTGGAATATAAAACTTACTAATAAAGAAAGAAGCTACGTGACTCAAGGGATGTTTTCCCGTTTTCATCATAGAATGCAAATATTAACATATAAAATAAAATCCATAAAAAGAATATAAAATATTAACTTGCCAAGTACCTAACCTTTCTTCAGAGGCCTTATAAAGACATCCAGACAGCCCAAGAAATGTCAGTCCCTAAATCACTACACCTCATCTACGAGCACTTAAGCACTTAACTCTTTCAAACCACTTCTAGCATGAGATTTAGCACCATGCAGCCCAGAGGTATTGCTTCTGACAAGGTCATTGCATAAAGCTGTTACCAAGGAGAGGCTGCAGAGAAGAGTCTCCCCAGGCAGACCGCCTCCCTGAGGTTACACGAGGCAGGAACTGAGATACCTATTCAGCACAGAGAAACTGACCAATGAGCAAGGCCCACCCAAAGGCAGAGAACCAGGCAGAGAGGAATCTGAGGTGCGATCCCCGTGTCTCAGTCTAAGGACGCCTGCCTCTCTCCCAGGAAGCCGTCTATCACCAACCACCAACCACAAAGTGAGGAAATGAATCCCTATCACCAACACGCCCTCCCTAATAGTCTCCATTCTGAAGGGTCACCTGGAACCATCTTGCCCCCAAGGAGCCCCTAGGGACCAAGAAACTAAACATTCTAAGTTCTAAGGTCAGGACACATCACAAATTTCGAGGAGGGAGTTTTCCTTTGTAACTGCGAGAGGAAAACCCTGCTTGTAAAATGTACAAAAAAGGATCATGCAAGCATTTGTTTACATCAATTATCAAAACACGCCCAGTTCAGGATGGTTTAATTGTCAGACTGTAACTACATGGTTGATGAGAAACCACAGCAAGTATTAGAGAAAGTCCACCATTTAGAAATGAATTTAGTATGGACCCTACCTAAGGCTTAATATGGACTTGAAAGCAGTTTGAAATATCTGCCTTCCACCTAATTGATCCATCTCATCTCCTGCTGTTGGCTTTTTACACCCTAAGCTCAGCCATACTGAATTCCTAAAACTGTGCCGTTGAAGAATCATAGCTACCCATGCTCTTCTTCTTCCTGGAGGCCTCGATCCCAATTTTTCCCCTACAAAAATCCTCCACAACTAATTCAGATTTCCTCTCCTCTGTGAAGCTGTTTCCAACCCTGTAGTCGGAATTCACGGCTCCCTACTTTTGACTTCTACTTCGTTGTTCATTTATAGCTTTTTCAAATCTCATCTGTCTGTACATACGTGCTCCCATCACTACCACCACATTATGAACAATTCAATGTCTGGAACCTTGTTTTACTACATGAAAAAACAGTGTCACCCCAGCACAATGTTCCTTCAATAGAACAAGGACTGCAAGGCAAGGGCTACTCAGATAGAGTTTGTGTTTATTTCAACATTATGTGTTCAATGATGACTTCAACATTATATTTGCACTATTAATATAAATTTAAGTAGGCTTTAACTTTTTAAAATAATCATCAACAGAACTACTTTCAGGCAGGCAAAATATGTTCAGTGATTTCTTATTCTCATTGTCTTATTGTTCATCTTCGCACCAAATTAATCCTCCCTGTCCCAAAGAAAATTGAGAAATACCCTTTATCTAGAAATTGGGGGATGAGCTATAAACATATGGCACAAGCATATGTATAATATATACACACACACACTTTATGTATGTGAGTACGTATCCAAAGTATCTTCCAGTTTTATAAATTTTTAGTTACAAGTCCTAAGAGGGATAGGAATCTACAGAGGCTACTTGTTAAATCTTATTTGGGAATTGCTGAAACAAAATGTTATCATATTTGTCTAATAACAATAACAACAAATACCATAAAAATACAACTCAAGAAATGGAATTCAGTGAACGATTTAAATATTCCTATAATCTACAGAGAACACAAATGGCAAAGAAAATCTGATGTCTATTCAGGTCCACTAAAGACTCATTTTTCAGTAAATTTACAGATATAAGATTTTACACTGAATAAAAAAATTACTCTGGGGAAATTTAAGTTCCAAAGTCACAAAATTAATCAACGTATCAAAAATTAAGTTCAACACATTTCTCAACCCAAAGAATTCCATACAAGAAATTGATTCTAAAATTATGATCAACACAGAAAAAAATAAGGAAAAGAAAAATGAAAGCTAATATGGCCTAGTGAATAATAAGTGTTATATAAATGAAAGCAAATAAATCATTTATTGCAATCACTTTTCAAAAATTCTAAAAGGAACAAGACAGGGGTTATTTTACTACCAGGCTGCGCGGCGGCAGCAACAGGTTTTCCTGTTTTCATAAAGGAGACAAACTGCCCTCCCTCCACCTCCCAAACCACACCACATGGGCACAGCCTGCAACAGAGAAACTGAGTTCTAAGGGAGCCAGGTCAGTGAGCCGATGACCATGAGAAGGAATGAGACAGAAGTCCAGTTAAAACACAACGGAGCATCACTTCTCAGCCTTTCGGCTAAGATCAAGTGTAAAACACAAAGGAGCAACAGAAAGCTAAGACATGCCAAAAAGTCAACAGCACGAAGCTTCAGAGCAGCGCAAAAATGATTCTCCTGTCTCTCCCCCTAGAATATTCCGGTCCAGCCAGATCTGCTCAGGTACCAGGTCCTGAGAGGCCCACCGCTGAATGTGCCCACAGGCGGGGACCTTGGAACGTAAAGAAAGAAGTCCTCTAGGACTGCCTGCTGGTCATCTCCAGCAGCTGATTCCTCAGACGGGAATTAACACAATCAGTCTGATAGGTCTCTTCTCAAAGACCCGACTTCTCTGCTTTAACTCACGATCCTTAAGGAAGGCAGGAGAAGCAGGTATGTAGCCACTGACGTCTCTAAGTAGAGCACGTGACCCGTTGCCTTGTTCCATTAGGAACGTGCCTGTGATCACCCTTCGTTCTGGAGTTTGGCTGTCCCTATTAAACTAGGACTTCCCTGCAGGACTAATTTCCACCCCACCAGTCACAGGGGCCACTGGAGATCCACGGTGCGGACTCATCACCACAGGAGGTTTAAGGGTCAAGCCAAAGAAGGAACCCTGTGCTACAGACCAGATATACCTTTGCTACGGGGATATAGCAACATCCCCTTTACCCACAGCACTCACAAAATCCTATAAGCAGTCGGTCACAACAACAGCTGTCCTCCAACATCATAAACTGAGACCTAAGTGGGAACATGTCACATCTTTGTCAACACAACCGCCTTTCACAAATGCTTCTGCCAGCTGCTCACAGATAACACCTCCAGCAGACTCTTCATGGCACCTCCGCTGCCACAGTGGCCACGCGCACGCAGAACCGGTCAGCCCAGGAGGGTCAAGGGACCAACAAGGACACACCCTGGTGCTCATGGGGCACCACTGAGTCGGCTTCAGTTATCCTTGGAGGGGACACTTTCCATAAGGCGGCCAGCAGGTTGGCTTCTGCCAAGTAAGCCTGCGTCCGCTAATGGCCCCGTCAAGAGGGCACCAAGGACTCAGCCCAGTGTTCCCCGATGGGCTGGCCGTCGGGGAACACCCAGGAGCCCAGGTGCCAGCCCTGGCCGGGGAGGGATGGGTCCTTGGAGGGAAGAGGGGATGATAGGCCATCCTCTCTACACCCCCACCCCACCCCGACCCCCCGCTCCCGGCTCTGGGAAGAGCTGTCAGGACGAATTTCTGAGGCCACCTGGGCTCGGAGAACTGCTCTGTCTGGGTCTCGCACGGCTGTCTCCCATGGAAGCTGCCCAGGCTCCAGGAGCGATGGGGACCTTATAGGGTACTGCTCTCCAACTCCCCCAATCTCTAAAGTACTTTGTTTTTTTTTTTTTAATACTAAAATCCCTTTGCATCCTGACTGCTAGTGGGAAACTGAGCCTTCCTCTGACGGCACTGGCCAGCCAGCCACCCCCAGGAAGCAGGCTCCCGAGTGAGACAGATGCCGAGATACCAAGGCTGCCTTGGGACCAGCCTCCGGATTCCCAAGGTCCCACTTCCAGGCATGCCCAGGCTAAATCCTGTCACCGCCTTTGCACAGTTCCTCCCCTGGAGGGCAAAATTGATTGGACTTGCAAAGAGTCAATTTTGAATTTTTACATCACAGAACCAGCACGTGAGCAAAACAGATTCCACTCACCATGTTTCTAAAGCCTATTGTAGGGCAAATATCTCTATTTCTGTGCCATTTATCATTCAAATTTAGCTTTTGCCTCACTAAGCTTGGACTGTAGCACTGACAAAAGTGAGCTGGAGCAGGCAGCAACCCATTTTTCAGCCAGTAGAGATAGACCACTGAGGCTGAAATAGTAGCTGGTCCCTCAATGATTTGGAAAATCAGAACACTGTTTTACCTCACGTAAGCCCCATAATTGTGGAGAAGGCAATGGCACCCCACTCCAGTACTCTTGCCTGGAAAATCCCATGGATGGAGGAGCCTGGTGGGCTGCCGTCTATGGGGTCGCAAAGAGTCGGACACGACTGAAGCTACTTAGCAGCAGCAGCAGTAGCAAGCCCCATAATTGGCTTCCATGGCAGTTTAGATGGTAAAGAATCTGCCTGCAATGCAGGAGACCTGGGTTTGACCCCTGGGTCAGGAAGATCCTCTGGAGAAAGGAATAGATACCCACTCCAGGATTCTTGCCTGGGAAATATCATGGGCAGAGGAGCCTGGCGGACTACAGTCTATGGGTCACAGAGTAGGACACGACTGAGTGACTAACACACTTTCAAGCTACGTAATTGCTTCTGAGGACTTAGGGCTTAATAAAGGAAATTTTAAAATAATATCGATCTTTTCATTTCCTTACAAGTAACTTCTATTTACCACTTTAGACCCTTTAAGTTACACGTTAGCCTCTTGTAAGAAAAAAAAAAAAAGTCCTTCAGCAGCATTCACCTTTATGAAGGTTATAAAGGCAAGAATGTTCTTTAAGAACATGTGTCTGCAACAAATAACAACAGCAAAAGCTTTTTCCATTTTGAAACTCTGAACATGTTTCTTGTTCATTAAAGAACCTCCCTCCCCTATAAAAAGAGCTTGAATTGGAGGATAAAGAAAATATCAAATATAGTTTAAAGCAGTTTAAAAACAGATTACTTTAATGTTTAATTTTTGTTAGTTTAAGGCAGCAAAAATACCAGCTCCAAGGTTCCCAGTTCAAAGACACCTCGGGGGCAGTGGTTTCAATGTCACCTGCGGTGATTGTTCAAAAACACAAATTTCCAAGCCCCACCCCTAGAGACGCTGACTCAGAAAATCCAGGGTGGAGCCCAGGAATCTGTAGTATTTCAAAGTACCCCAAATAAAGCAAAAATCAACGGAAAAAAGGATTACTAAGTAGGGATTTTAATGCTAATGTTTCATCCTAAACTAGTCTCAGTGTAATCCTCACCCGGGGCACTCCGGGAAAACCTACCGCCCCGGGCCCGCCTGCATCTCTGAGGGCCAGGGTGCTGCCAGGTCATTTTTAAAGGGCATTCCAGGTAAATCTGGGAAACCCTAGAGTGGGAAAGTGCTCTTCACTTGAGAAAAACTGAGTTTCCATCATGGCTTTACTGAAACTAAGTCTGAGATCTGCACCAAAACTCAGGCATCCTCGTAGGGGTGTGAATCTCTCACAAACCCAGTTGCTCACAGGCTGACCACAAGGCTGAAATAAGCCTGGGTACAATCAAGGAACATTATAAGAAGGCAAGGCTGCCCAGCCCAGCAGAGGACCAGCAGTTAGGTGAAGATCAGTGAATACAGCAGCATGTGGCTCATGGTGATGACGTTTTGCTTTGGGTAGATGATTTCCAAAAAAAAGAGAAAAAGGGAAAGAAGGAAGAGAAGAAGAGAACAGAAAAGGCTGGAGTCAATAAGATTTGTTGTTGTTTAGTTGCTCAGTTGACTCTTTTGCAATCCCATGGATTATAGCCCACCAGATTTCTCCGTCCCTGGGATTTTCCAGTCAGGAATATTGGAGTTGGTTGCCATTTCCTTCTCCAGGGGATCTTCCCAACCCAGGGATCAAACCTGCAGCTCCTGCGTCTATTGGCAGGCAGATTCTTTACCACTGAGCCACCAGGGAAGACATTGATAAGATAAGCAAAAGCAATTTAAATGTCATGGGCATTGGGAAATATAAAACCATTGAGCTGTGCCTGATCTACACTAGAAATATATAGATATATAGATATACATACATATGTACGTATACACACACACACATATATAAACTCAGATAAAAACCTGGAAATAAAACAATTTAAAGCACTTCAAACCCAAACTTCTTGCTTTTACTTAGGTTAATTCAACCATAAAAAAATGATATAGATCTTAATTAAGAGGTTTGTAAAGTACTTAAGTTTGTCATTTTGTTGACATTTAAATGTAATTTCCTCTAAAAACTATTCTTAGGTATCAGCTAACTAAACTGAACTGTTGGTTTAGATTATTGTACTACCAGATAAGATAAAATTGGAGATAATATACAGGAGAGCAACTCACTAGCTGAGAAAGAGTCTATGCTGTTTTAACACTTACCCCTGAGGCTGCCGGTTGTGTGGTGGGGGAAGTATTTTTGCTGCAGTCATCTGCGTTAGAAGAGGTGGAAGTTGGAGTCATGGGAACAGAATTATTGCTATTACCTGTAACGGTCAAAATTAACCTCATAAATATACATATACTCTACTAAGGCTGGCAAATATTTTACAGTCAAACAGCATTTTCTTATATTTACCAGAGCAAGCTTTTGACTTATTTATGTTCTTAGGTTTTCGTTTCCTGGTTTGAATTCCCTCTTTTTTCATAGCAAGCGGTCGAGGCACCTAAAAAATTTTTCACGTAAGACATAAGTTTAATAAATATTATACTGCAGAAAAACCAAACTAACTAAAGACTGAATGTCAGTACTGAAAGCCCTCATTTAAAAGAACTTGGCATAAATTTCAATCCAATTTTTATACACACTTCATAGATTCCAGCTACACAAAGACTACACTTTCCCCATCAAATGCAAAGATTCCTCCAGAGGGGGGAAAAAATGGGGTAATTTGCCAGGTAGAATCTCTTCCCTCAACTTAATGTTTATTGTTTTAAACAACTTTTAATTACAGAGTGAAACCACCGAATTACATATTTTTATTTCAAAGAGATCGTGAATTCTTCTTTCTACATATACCAAGGTTATTTTTCTTTTTAAAGTTGGCATATTTTATAATATCTTGTGCTATGCTTAAAATGCAACATCTTTTTAACTAGAGCTATCCAATGTTATGACTCTTCTGTATAGATGTATTTGACTGCATTCACATTTTTAAGCTATAAACTAGTTAGTGTCCATTTCTAGTAGGTTCCATGCTTTCTTCTTTTTATGTGTACAGCTTTTTAAAATACACACACTACTATATACAAAATAGATAACAAAGAGACCTGCTGTATAGCACAGGGAACTATACTTAACATTCTTTAATAACTTAAGAGGAAAAAGAATCTGAAAAAGAATATACACACACATATGGATCACTGAATCACTTGCTGTACATCTGAAACAACATTATAAATCAACTAGACTTCAATTTTACAGTTTTTTTAAAAAAAGATTACTACCATCTTATCAGTTCTAAAACGCACATTTCCCACGTTTTTGCGTTTCTACAATCTGGATGTCTGGCTATGGACGTGTATAAGTTTAACTGGCATCATTTTTTGTTTCTTACCGGTATGATAATAGTTCTAGAATAATTAACAGACCCCTAGATTCACAAACGTGCGTATACAAAAATCAGATCCTTCACCTCCATGCCCTCTCCCCTGCTGATTTTTTTAAGCTGAGACTGAGTACAAACGAGACACTGAAGGTGTATACACAGAGCAAAGTAGGTGGCGCACCCCATGGAGCTTCATGTAGAGTCCACAGGCATTGCACACAGGCTCGCCCTCGGCGTTTCTGCGCCACAAAGTGGTGGTCGTGGTGTGACAGTTGGCGCAGGACAATCCAAGCCGCCGGGAGGAAGGCTAGAAAGCAGCACAAGAGAGTGGACAGACGTAAGTGCTTTTCACATATATGCTACACACGTCAACGTGTCGTGTCCCTGCCAGCAACAAGCATGTACCTGGTTATTATAAATAAGCAGTCCCCCTTGAGGGAAAAAAAAAAACCCTTGTAGTGTAATTAGGTTGACCTTCCTGGACCAAACTGTGCCCATCTAATACAGATCAATTGATCTGCCCCAGCTCATTAGCATAGATTAGAGCAGTCACAATACTGGCCAATGCCTGCGCTCACTGTTGTTGTCAGAGGTCTGAGTAAAGAAATGCAGTCATAAACTGCCAATGTGTTAAGTGGCTTTGGGGAGTCTCTGCCTCATCTGAAAACTCAGATAACCAGGTCTATTTCTCAGAATATGCAGAGGAATAAACCAGAAACTGTAGAAAAGCCTATATATATTAATAGAAATGAATTTTGGAAGATGCACCAAAAAATTTTGTAAAGAAACATATTTTAATACATCTCATTAATTATCATCATGATCATCTATTGCCTGAATTTTCTGTATTATCCATTCTCCAAAGGACAAGCGAATTCTACAACACTGTGTTAGTGCCGGCCTTGTCTTGGCGGTGCTGCTATATTTGATTTACCCTGTCGGTATAGAACTTTTCCTCACGTGGTGGCGGTGCTTTAGTCAATAAAATCGTGTCAACCTCTTGCAACCCCATGGACCGTAGCCTGCCAGGCTCTTCTGTCCTTGGGATTCTCTAGGTAAGAATACTGGAGTGGGCTGCCTTTTCTTTCTCAGTACAAAGGGTTAAATTTGTCAGAAAAGGTCAACTGTCTGTCACTCTGATTTCTATGTTTCCTTTATACCCATAACATCCTTATGTGGAGTTTATCTCCTCTAAACTATTATGTGTGAATTATAAAGAGGGGCTTTTTAAGCTAGTCTAAGTTCTTACCTAGAATGACAAAAATCTAAGTTTGCTTTTCGATTACCTAGATAGGCAACTTAAAAAATGTGCTATGACTTCAGTTAAAAAAAAAAAAAAACCTATGGGGAAAATCCAGGGACCAAAACAAGTTGAAAGATATAGAATTAGGGAAGTTGGCTGTGATGATTAATTTAAGAAAAGTTATAAAGAATAGACGACAAAAACACAGATTGAGCATGCACTGACTATTCAGATTAAAAGACAGAGATTTTCAAAATCTTTGTTGGCAAAGTCAAAAGCTAAAAATTGAATTTTGTTTTTACAACTCACGTCCTGTTGTTATTGCTACAGCATACTCTTTACAGACAAGTTGTAAAACCAAAGAGACACTGGGAAGCCTCTTAGCACTGCCACATTTTTAAGAAGTCGGTGCTAAGAAAGAATCACTTTGACTTTGGTGGAAACAAGTATGTTTGGCTGACAGAACTATTTGGGAACTTGCTTTGTTAAAATGATGAAAACATGAACTCTTACACCTCAGGGCTGCTGCTTCTTTTTTTTTCTTTATCCGTAAAAGAGAATAATTTCCCAGAAGAGCAATCCTTTCTCTCTTCATAAATATGAAATAAGTAAATTAGGGACAGGAAAGTTCATTTTATAAACAGGTCATTTATGATAGTTTGCAGTGGAATTTGGAGCCAATGTGAGGCAAACTTGTTATCAGAATTTGCCATTATAACAAAGAACTTTATGACTGTCAACTGCAGATCATAAGTGAAGCCAGTCCCCATAAACATGTGAAATAAAGGTGAGCAGGTTATAAAAGTTTCTTGTAACAAGCGATCTCAGTTATATTCATCACTAACAAGGAATTCAGGTTACACCATAAATCTCTTATTTTGCAATGTATTACAAGTTCAAATTCACTGTGATTGGTCCTGTACTGCTAGCTAAACAAACTTGGGTTCAACATTCTATGTCTGAGAACTAACTAGACCCAGCAAAACCATAAATAAGAAGCCCACAGGAGAACTAATTGATAGACACACCCTTCAATTGGTATCATTTATAACCCATTTACAAAGCACATTGTCGGACCTTGGTCACTGCCAAGACACCTGCCATACAGAAGGAAAACTAATAGATTCAGAGATGTTAAAACTGGGTTTTGTGTTTCCTGTTAACAGTTATTTTTACTGGTAAGTGCACAAAACTAAGGCCACTCTCTAAATATGGATGTTAACAGATCAAATTTAAAATGCCACTAGAAACGAAATGGCTAGTATTCTGCCAGCGTTTTGCTAAATCTTGAGAAAATGTTGCCTTTCCGGGCTCAATCAGGACTCTGTTCAATGTGCCTTTCCAAAAAAATAATCATCTCTTTCATTGTGCATACATTGGCTAATGCATGAAGACAAGGAACTTCCTTGGAATATTTACCAGCAGTACTTTTAAAATACAATGCATGTAAGAAAAATGAAAAAACACAGGGAGTCAGGCACAGAAGTTAAGGATGCCCTTTGAAGCAAAGTCTAAGCTGCGGGTGACTAACAAGTTTAAGGCACATACACTCATTAAATTAACCTCGGCCACTTTATTTTAAATGCATTAAAAACAAAACAACCATAAAACTAATTGCTTCTCTTTAAGGTGGCAGACTCACATTGTGATGCAATTTCACTCTAATCTATTTAACACAAACAACATGTGTAGCATTTGTTCCTGCTAATTAGAGTATAACAATTAAATAAATTACTTGGATACTTAAGATGTCTGGCATCTAACTGTAAAATATTTTACTTTAAAAGGTATTAGAGTATGAGTACTTGGCTAAACAAATGTTAGCCTTACAGTGGGGCGTGTGAAAGCTTTCATTTATTTTCTCTAATCAGAACAGCAGTAAATACCCTTTCCTTCTTAAAAACACAGGGGACAATAAGAGATTAATCCCTGAAGAAAATCAGAATTCCCACACTTTAAATCATAGTGAAATGTGTTGGGATGGTGAAAATCTTCTACTTGAGAAAAATGTGCAGACTGCATTTTTCCCCTCAAGTTCTATGAACAGTAGTTCTCTGAACAGCCAGATTTCAAAATAACAAAAGTTAGAGTAAATAAATTTTTCACTAGACTCAAGGACAATCCAAAGGACGGATGGAATTTGGAGCTAAAACTAATCTGAAGAGGTGGACGGGGCCCGGAGGTGGAAACGACAGAGTCAAAGGGATTCAAGTCGAGCCTTGGGGACAAGAGGGCGGTGGGTTCCATTTTAACATACATTTTACGGTATGTTACAGAGGAGCTAGATCTCCTCAAGAATCGACTCCAAACCAAAGAGTCCACAGTGAAAAGAAACCTTCACTTGATCTGGGGCTGTAAGTCTGTTTCTCTCCCTGGAGGTTACTAACATTACTCATTCCTTGGATCTCCTTCCAAAATTATTTCAGTGCATTTGCAAGTACATCTAGAGATGTGTAAAGATAGGGGGTTGGTACTTTTTAAAAAAAG
>NW_011495057.1:1958647-1961076 GCF_000754665.1 Bison bison bison | reverse complement strand
CCCGCGGGCAGCGCGCGGCTCCGGGCCGGGCCGCGGGGGAAGGCGGCGCCCGCACTCACCACGCGCTTCTGCGGCTTGATGAGGGGCCGGCTGAGGCCGTTCATCTTGCTGTAGAGACCGCAGGCATTGCAAAGGTAGTGGCCGGTGCCGTCGCGCCGCCAGAGCGGCGTCTGGATGGAGCCGCAGTTCACGCACTCGCGGCTCTCGGGCAGGTCCTCCAGCAGGTCTGCGGGACGAGAGGCCGGTGAGGTCCCACCGCGCGCGCGCTCGCCCGCCCGACCCCGCGAACCCTATAAACCCGCACCCAGAGTCCCCCGAGCCCGCTCCCGCGCCTTTCTGCTCGGCGGCCCGGCCGGGAGCCGGCTGTTGATGTCACCGCGACCGATCTGTTGACCCATTATTTGTCCAATACTTCTGCAGCCCTGGGCGCGCCCCGTGCAAAGCCCTGCAAAGTCCGGTGACAGAGCTAGAAACCCGGCCCGGATCATCCGCCTTCAGTCTCCCCAAGGACCTCGGAATTGAGATGAGCCTTGGGGTGGTCGGTGTGGGCCCCCTGACCTCTCCTTTCCCGCTGTTCCCAAGCTTTTCAAAACTGAAATCCATCATAATTACAATACACCACTTGCCAAAACCCGAGTAAGCTTTGCAGTATTAACAGTGATCGTTCACCCCAGGCCCCACCCGCAAATATCCCCGCAAATACCCCGGGACATAACAAGGCTGTCTTCTTTTATCTCAAGTAATTTTTTGAAAGTATTTGCTATGGCTACCACCACTCTTCCTTTTCCTCCATAAAGAATAGACAACTGAAATTAGAAATATTGTTCTTGAGCACTTTTACCAATTAATTAATAATGACTCCTGGGGGGAAAATGCAGTAAGAAATTAGAACAGAGATGAATGTTAGTTTAATTTTCATGTCACAGAAACCAAACACTAAAATATTATGATTTTAAAATGGATCTAATTGCTACAATCTACAAAATTTCTACAAATGGTCGATACTGAATGGATTCAGAAAATTACCAGCACTATTCCAGTGCTAAATCAGTTTTTCCTACTTTCCTACACTAAAATTTCAACTTATGTCATCTATTTAAATTAGTATTTGTCATTTTACTGTTTGCTTAGTTTTCCGAAGTTCATAATTAACCTAAACCTGCTAACTTAAAAAAAAAAGCCTTTAGAGTAAATGATTTTAACATTTATTACTTTCCCTTAAATCAGCTAAATATGAACAATTAACTAAAGTGAGATGGGTACTTATCAAGTACTTTTGAAAATATTTCCTTTAAAGTAACTGTTTAGAGTTATTTATATTACACAAAATTTAAATGTTACAATTTGGCTTTCTTCAAGGGGCATTTTGAATCAAATTTTAAAGTAAATAAACATGACACTTTAGAATTTATTTGAAGACTGTGTTAGCAAAACTTTCTATTCTTTCTCTTTCTATTTGTCAGTGGTTGGTTTATAGCTTGTGTCTACCATCAGCTTTTGTAAAGATATTTCAGTCTGGTTTGGATACACAAAAATCTTTAATTCAATTAATATTATTTTCCCTGCAAAACAAGTTTCCTTCCTCCTCAAGAAATAAATTTAAAAGAAACTAGCACCCCCATAACCCCAGTTCGAAGTTGTCATGGGGATACTGCAACTTAGAACACATCACAGAGATTTATTCTTCTCCGCCCTAAAAGCCACTATTGACTACGGTAATCAGTAAAATGCTCAGGACTTCAAGGACACTGAAGTTAAACAAGGTATTTGTCTTTGTTGTTGACTTTAAAATGTTACCTATCAGAGCCCCTCTCCATGGAGAAGTGGGGCATTCCCTGGAGAACCCAGCCCCATGCCTGGCCTCCTCGCAGGCTGGGAACAATAAAGAAACTCCCAATAGAAGACTGTGAGCGCCCCAGGTAAATCTCTTTGGTCGGCTGAAAACCTAGAGATAAAATGTAAAGCCCTGCTTGGATAAATAAAATTTAGGAAGTTTACCTATTTTTAAGTAAGTAAAATCTACAGCTCCCATTCCCTCCATACTTTTCCCGCTCCTTGTTGGGTAGCTTCGATTTTATAAGCAAAATGCGACTTTTTATAAAGCACAAAATCCAACTGTGCTGGAAGCTGTCTCACCAACAGGCCCCCAATAGGCCCCCTATTCATCCTAACTTGTCTGCTTTGGGTGCCCCGGGGAGTGACAGACTCTGAAGAGAAGGGTGAAGTCATCCCCAGACTGAGAATGGAACCCAATTCAGCAGCAGCTTGGAACAGCACTGGCCTCTGGGGACAGAGCTCACCCCCAGCCTCCCCACCACACACCCACCAGCACCAGGGAGAGGTGGACACACCAGGTTCCCAGAGCACCCAACCACACCCCTGCCTTCGCACTGAGCCCTGCCATCCACTCAAATCAGTTAAAAGAATGC
>NW_011495057.1:1957854-1958547 GCF_000754665.1 Bison bison bison | reverse complement strand
TTTTTTTTTTTTTTTAATCAGAGTGGAGAAGCAGAGAATAAGGAACCTGGGAGGAGAGGGGCTGGGGGTCAAGGTCTCTCTAGCAGGGGAATACCTGTGGGGACAAGCAAAATTAAGGTCATTCGTCTCCCCAGCTCCCAGACTGGCTTATTCTCAGCAGCTTCCTGCCTTCTTAAAATACTCAAAACACAAAAGTTAGGTGTTCCTAAGCCCCTCTCCTTTAAACACACACACACACACACACTGAATCTATACAAGACTTTTCTAACTTTGCAGCATTTACCCAGAAAGCAAAAAAAAACAGTGAAAGGATAAACTACGTTTAAAATGAAATAACTTATAACTTGTCTGTAACTGCACCCAACCCCTCTAAAAGGGTTTTCTTCACAGAACCAGTCAGTTTAAACATCCCAAGACTCCCATACTGCCTTCTGGACTGCTGCTCTTCCTCTGTCCCGTGAAATGCTGAAATGGGGCAAAGGGAAATGGAGGTCAGGTAAGGTGTGTCAGGCCGGCAGAACTGCCCCCAACCCAATTCACACAACCTTTCGGATTCCCTGCTGGATTCCTGACTTGACAAGCGCCTCACACCCCAACCACCACCTCCTCCCCATCCTTTGAAGATTCGTCTCCCAGTCTCTCTGCTCCCAGGAGCCAGACATGGGTCCCCATGCAGCAGCAAGGGTGACCTGG
>NW_011495057.1:1956345-1957754 GCF_000754665.1 Bison bison bison | reverse complement strand
GGGTGACCTGGCTCTGTTCTCTGCAGTCTCCAAACCTGAACGGGGCCCCTCCCCACCCCCACTCTACTCCCAGACCCACAGACTTTAAGGATTTTCGGCCCAATGTTACTGAGAGAGGGAGATTCAAGTCAGATCCTTCACCTTCAGGCCACTGGCATTCCCAGATTGTCCCTGAGCACAAGACTGGCTGTGCCTCACTTGACCCTCACTAACTAGGACCCCTAAAAGTCCTAAATGAGGAGCCCAGCCCTGGGGAGTGCGAATCCCAGGTGGGATAACTTAGGCTGAAAGGCCTCCTTGTCTTTGCCACCTTCTGACAGCCACAACACCCCTTTAAAGAAGCAATGGGCCAAAAGTTTTTTGTTTTTTGTTTTTTTTTTTTGGTCTTAGGAAACTGTCAAGTTATATCAAACGCGTGAAATACAAAGACAGACCCCTGAAAGCACGAAGAAGGATCCAGAACCCTGCGGCTGAGGAAAGAAGCCAAAACCCCTCCGTCGGGCCAGACAACAGTTCACACCCTCCCAGCTTGAGCAGGACAAACGCTCTTCAAGAGCGAGCATTTGCAGGAATTTTGACAACTCTTCCCAGCTCACCCCAAACTGCCCCCAGACACTGGAATGGAAAGCATGAGTGGGATTGGAAACTGAAAAATTACTGGCGTGCACTCTGGCGGAGGAATAGGTGTGGGTGCTGGGGTACCCCTGGTCCAGCCTGGGGGTGGGGCGCAGACGGGAGCAGCAGCCGCAGACACCCCTCTCCTGCTGATGCCAAGCGAAAGGGCCCTTCCACCAGCTTTCCCTCGGGACAGTCACGAGGCTGACCTCTCTGCCTTCCCTCCCAACGAGTCGCAGGGAGATGCCAACGAGGTCCTTTTCCACCGTGGGGCTCTTTTAATAAAAACACTCTCCTTGAGAAAAACACACTCAACTCTCGATCTTTGGAGAGCTGAATTGCGTACGACTGTATCTGAGGAGAGGGTGATTGCCACGCTCAGCACTCGCCTAAAATCACCCTCCCAAATGGGAGTCCCACGCCTCCACCGGGAAAACTGAGGTCTGCGATCAGGCTCAGGCCCTGCCAGGTCCCTCCTGGGCTCACTTTCCCCAACGGCCCACTGCAGTCCCTGGACTGAGGCGTACCGGCGCATCTAGTCTCTCTCGTGCAAAGAAGCCCATCGCAACGCGGCCAGACTCCGGGCATCCACACCAGGAGAGCCCCGGAAACAGGGCCCAGTTCAAAACGCTGTTCCACACCCGCCTCGCGCCCTCCAACCCGCACGCCACGGCGCGACCCTGCCCCTTACCTGTGCCGGGGCCGCGCGGCACCGGGAGCGGGGCTCCGGCGCGGCTCTGCAGGCTGTGCAGCACCGGGGTCTCGAAGGGTCCGGCGGGCCAGGCGGGCGTCAG
>NW_011495057.1:1954419-1955583 GCF_000754665.1 Bison bison bison | reverse complement strand
CTTGGTCGAGGTCAGCGAAGAGCAGTAGGTCCTCCCAGCTCGACAGGGCGCCCGCGGGGCCCGAGATCCCCGGCGCCGAAGGTCCGTGGGGAGCCCCGAAGGGATGCGAGGCGTAGGGACTGAGCAGCAGCGAGCGGGCCGTGGGTCCCGCCGCCGCCTCCGTGTCGAGCTGCGGCGTCCTGCAGTTGCTGGCGCCGCCGGGGCCGCGCTCCCCACCCCGAGAGCAGCAGGAGGAAGAAGAGGAGGAGATGGGGGAAGGCGGCGTGGAGGGCTCCCGCGCTGGAAAGGCTCCGGAGTCGCTGGCGTTCGCAGGGGGCGCGGCCCCAAGGCGCTTCGGCAGGCACCAGCCGCCGTCAGTCAAGGCCATCCACGGTCCGGCGCCGCTGCAAGCTGACTTTTAGCTCCTGAGACAAGATGGGGAGGGAGACAGGGTCGAGAAGAGAAAATTTTAAAAGGACTTATCAAAGCGCGGGCTGCACCGCGTCTCACCTCCACTCTTCTCTCCAGCTAATGAAATTCCTCAAAAATCCCGTTTTCAGCCCCGGGTTCCAGGGGTGGGGAAGGAGCATGGAGCCTGCGCAGCCGCCGCAGGGTCCTCCCAGGGCCAGGATACCCGCTCCTCCTCACGCGCAAGGCTTGGATCCCCTCTAGCTCCCTTCCAACCCCCGACGCAGCATCCTTCATCCTCGCGCGCCAGATTCCAGGGGTGACTGGGAGACTGGCCGAGGTTTTCCTTCCGCCCCAAAGTGGCTCCCTCCCGGCCAATGGCACACAAAGGAACTTTTTAAGGAGCCATGCGCGTCTGCGCTGCCTTATCCTGCCTCCGTACCGCGGTCGCTCGCCCGAAATGCCTCGGGGTGAGGGCTGCCCGCGTGAAAATCATTAGCGTAGGGAAGGCAACCTGTCCCCTGAAAACGAAACCGCCGCGTTCTCCTACTCGGGCTTTCCCAGAGCTTCCTGGACTGCGCTGACGAGACAGAACGCGAGCCCCGGAGTGAAATTCAACCCAGACTTGGGAAGGTGGGGCGCCAGGGCGGAGACCGGAGTCTCAGACCTTCGGGACACGCAGGCTGTGCGGGATGTCCGCAGGGCCGGAATCTCCTGCCCACCCCACGTCCCCGGCGCCACGCACCTTAGGTACCGCTCGCCTATGCAGCCGCCAGT
>NW_011495057.1:1953497-1954319 GCF_000754665.1 Bison bison bison | reverse complement strand
GGGGACGTGAGACCGCCCCGGAGCCGAGGCCACCCCAAACGGGAGAGCAGGAAGAATGACAGGGAGACTGGGAGGGGGTGGAGGAGGGAGGAGGTGAACGCAGCCGGACTGGCCTTCTCGGGGCCGCTTCCTCAAATCGCTTCGGCTCATCGGAGATAACCATACTAAAATTAATACCCACACACAGACCCGGGGTAGATAGCAAGAAAGAATTCTCTGCCTGCCTGACTGCCGGCTCCCGCCCCTTTGCGCCAAGATAACTCTGAGATAAGGCTGAGCGCAGATAAGCGCTTCGGGGAGAGGAAAAGACACCAGAAGTTGGTCCGCGGTGTCCCGGGAACCTGGGAGCCTGCCGGGAATGGAGAAGGTAGACACCCCCGGAGCCGATCGCGGCCCGCAGAGGGCCGGAGAGCCGAGGCCGAGGGGCCTGCGACTAGGGAGGGGAGGTGCAGAGGAGGAAAGAAGGGAGTTGGGGCAAGAGAAGAAGCAGCCGAACCTCGGGTGGGCGCTGCGCATGGAGAACAGCCGTGGCGGAGGGTGCTCCCGAGCGCGGAGAGAGGCCGAGGGCGCCGGCAGGAGAGCGCGAGTCCGGGGTCTGCGCGGTGCCGCTGGTGAATAAAAAGGAGAGAGGAGGCGCCTCTTACTGCTCTGCCGGAAAACTGCAGCCTGCGCTCCTGATTGGACTCACCGAGCCCTAAACAAACAGCGCTCGCCGAAGGGTGCCAGGCTGTGGGTCGGAACTGCGTTCTGCGAGCAGCTGGGCGCTGGAGGTGAAGAGGAGGAGGAGGGAGAGAGGGGAGGAGAGAAAAGAGGGTGGGGAGG
>NW_011495057.1:1950368-1953397 GCF_000754665.1 Bison bison bison | reverse complement strand
GGAGCAGGAGGCCAGTCCATCCAGGGGGCGCCGATCCCCGGGACGCCGGGGGAGGGGCGGAGGTGGCAGAACGCCTGATCTGGCTGGAGACCCACACCCATTCCTCCGCCCTCCGTTACACGCGCTCTCAAGGGGGCGGGTTGGGGGGAGGGGAGGGCGATGGCGCGGGAGGAGTTGACCACGCACAACCCCACGCAGCCACCACAGCCGGAGCGACGCTCCAGCTCCGGGGTCAGCGCTCCCCCCGAATAAGGGGGGGACCGTGCTTTCCTCCGTCGGCCTTCCCCTCTCCTCTCGACCCAGTAAATGAACTTTTTTGCTCCACAGTTGTGTGTGACCGACCTTAAACTCTCCCGATCTCTTCTCGAGACTCTGGGGCTCAGGTCGTGGTGGCCGTCCGGAGTCTTGTCTCCTGGGATCTAGGAAAGAAAGAACTCGAATGTCCAGCTCCCTATCTCTGTGCTACTAAATGTGCTAAATTCCTGGGAAGTTTCGGGAGGTTCCCATCTGCACTCCCCAGCTAACCTGAAACTTTTAATTCGGGGTCACGGTGCACCGAAAGGTTAGTCCATGAAGTGCGCAGAGTAGAAAGGGGTTTCCACGCCAGTCGCGCCCGGAGGTGCTCTCCGAGTTTGGGTGTCCCGTTTGCTCTGAACTTTCCCTGGAGAACTTCAGGTAAGTCTCAGATAAGTCGTTGGCAAGAGGAGGGGGTCACCTTCCCCAGTCCCAGCGAGAAATACCTCTTCCCCACGCCCCCGCCTTCACATACACACCCCTTCTTCGCTCCCTCCAAATGGTTATCACAACTGTGTACAAACTGATACGGTCCTTGGCCGGCAGAGGGGCTGGAAATGAACGTCGCGGGGTTATCAGCGCCGATCTGTCAGCAGGGCGTCGCGGGGCCGCAGGTTCGTCCTCGGCAGGAGCCGTGATGTATGTCTCGCTCCCTTTCACTCGCAAAAAGGATTTTTCCCAACAGATGTGACCTCGGGAGGCTGTCAAGAGAGAGAGAGTTTTAACTAGGGCAAGAGGAGTTGTTTTGTGGGAATGGATTTTTACAATTTTTTTTTTTTTTTTAGGTAAATCGAAGTAAATGATTTTCTAAAGGTCAGTCTCCCTGAAGTGTGTGTGTGTGTTTGTATATATGTGTGTGTGTTTCCAGTTGGAGAAGGGAGAGGCACCTTAGCAGATTTGAACCAGGTTAGGTAGAGGCTTAGTAAAATAGGGTTTCTAGAGATCATGAGACCTCCTGGCTAAATATATGTTTCCTCTGGATGTAACTGTGAACCTGTGAGTCCTAGGGGACAAGGGGACAGGGCCTGGCAGCCCGAGGGAGGAGGGAACCGAATGGAGAAAGTCGGCGATTCTTTACCCACCCCCCTTCTTCGTTATAAATTGCTGCTAAACACTTCTGAATTTCAAATTGCTACCGAGAAGGTCCATAAACCGTTCTCATCCAATTTAGTCACTTTTATTACATTCCTCTTTACCTCCCCCCGATCACTGCGGCGGCTCCCAGTTTCAGCGCGGCCGCAATTCCGAAAGACTGAAGGCAGAAAACTCTGGAAAGGAGACTAGCGACTGGAGCAGAATCCAGGGGCTTTAAAATTTAACCTGGGTTCGATCGAATGCATCTACCCGAACAGATAACCCGGCGTCCGCCGTCCACTTAGCTCCGACCAGAGCTTCCAATGCCTTTCTTTTTTTTTTTTTTTTTTTTTTAACCTGAGTTCCGACCTAATTTTTATGCAGACTGAGTTTTGCAAAAGCTTATCTGTGAGCCGTTACAGAACTGTTGTGGGCATTTGATTTTCTTTGAGTCCAAGGGTTCTTAAATGTTTCTGAGGTCTGTTCTCAAAAGCAAAGTTTTCTTTTTTAAAATACATACTCAGTGAAGTGATTTCTAATGAAACCAAGTTAACAAATAAATCCTCTGGCTAAGTTGGGAATACAGGCTGTGAGTCATGACCTCCAAGTTTGAACCCAAAAAAGACCGAGCCCCCTCCCCTCACCCGCAAGAAACTGATTCCTGCTGTGTGTATTTCTTTATATTTGCAATTACGGGGGTGACCGTGTAAATTTCTTTGGACAACAGATGATCCCCAGAGACCTGCTTTTCCTGCCACTCCGCCGCAGCCGGGAGAGGGTGCCCTGGCCCCCGCACCGCCGGGATAGAGGTGAGAGGCGGGACGCACACCAACTTCACTACGTGCGATTTCTAAGGCTAGAGAAAGGACCTGACATTTACTCCCCCGCCCCCACTCCCCCCCCCCCCGCCCCCCGCCCCCAGAACTCCGATTGCTTTTGAGTATTACTCAGAACAAAGGTGGGAGCAGGGAGGTAATTGTTTGCTCTCTTGCAAGGTCACAAAATTTTTTTTCAAGACTAGTTTTATTTTTCTTGCCAATTAACTAAGAAATAAAACTGTTTGACCCATGGAATTGATTCAGACAGAAAGCCAGATTGCCTGACCCTTCCAGTTTGCAGTTTTCCCAACACATCGACTTTGGCCCTGGGGACAACACCCCTGGGGAGCGGCACATTTTCAAAGCCACCCTCCCAGGGGCCCCAGGCCTGGTGCTCTGAGCTTCCTCTGAGAGCCCCAGCTGGTCCGGGAAAGTGGGGGATATTAGGGGGCGCAGAGGAAGAAGGGCACCGCAAGAGCTGGCGAAGGCCTCCACAGTGCTCCAGGTAGACGGTCGTGTCCTTAGAAGTTGTTTCCTTTCCTTTCTTTCTTTCTTTCTTTCTTTCTTTTTCCTTTTCTTTTCCTAACGCCTCTCTCTCTTCCTTGGGGATTGGCTAATCTGGAACGAAATCGTTCCTCTAGGGATCATTTAGACCCGGGGAGTGGCCCCTCCGGAGCGAGCCTGCCTCCCCGAGCAGCCCTCCTCATCCCTGGAGGGGGGCTGGCTCCCGGGCGCGGCCTGTCCCCAGGGCTGATTTATTTGGGCCGCGCGCGCCACACCGCTCTTCGCCACTCGAATCCAGCCGAACTCAGCCGCCAATCGGGCGGGGGGCGGGGGCCTGGC
>NW_011495057.1:1949478-1950106 GCF_000754665.1 Bison bison bison | reverse complement strand
CCGGGGCGGGCGGGGGTGGGGGGGGTGCCGTCGTGCGCCGCTTCCGGAGGAGCCGCGAGACCCGGAGAGGACGCGCGATCACCCCCGCAAACGGCAGCGCATCCTCTGTCATTTCACCGATCTCGGGTGCTCCAGCGACGTTTCAGAAAGAAAATGAATACGTGCGATTTCTAACTTAACAGCATGGTTTTAATTCGAGAGTTTTTTTTTTCTTTTTCTTTTTCTTTTTTGGTTTTGGTTTTTATTTTTCAAACCAGATTTATGGGACCTTCTCGCTTGTACCATATTTCTTCCCGCCCCGGGGACGCTCTGGGCGAAGGACACGGGGTCAGCTCGGCACACCCCTCCACCCCGCCAGCGCCTGGGCCCACTCGCCGGGTCGGGATGGCGCGTCCCCCCGACTTGACTCCACCGCTGTCACTCCGACGCAGGTCATCGCCCAGAGAGTCCTGACAGTGATGGTGATGGGGTTTGTTGTTTTGTTTTAATTCTCTAAAAGCCCGAAATACTGCTTAGAAACGTCAGGTGGCGGCGGCTGCGGAAGCGTGGGCCGCGCGCAGCCTGGAGGTGGCCCCACCTTGTGCCCTGGGTCCCCCAGCCCCCTGCCCTGGGTCCATTTATAAGGCTG
>NW_011495057.1:1937061-1949378 GCF_000754665.1 Bison bison bison | reverse complement strand
TTCCTCTCCGCGCGCTGTTTACGTGACTTAATGTACTTCGTCCGCCGCGGGTAAGTTAGGGCCGCGATAAGGGGGCGGCCGGGGGAGGGTCGTTGTAAAAGCCCCACGCTGGGCGCCTTCCAGCCCTCCCCTCATCCATTAACCTTTTTACTTTCTTCTTCCCTCTCTCTTTTAAAGCTTGTTATCTAGGCCACCCAATGACCGACGAAAGATTTTCTCCCTCGCTGCTTCTCCCCAGGCCGCTTTAAACCAAATAAATTTAGCTATTAAGGGCCAAGATGTCTGACAAAAGATCGAAAGGTGTCTCTCCGTGATCGCTTAAAGAAGCGAAGAAGAAGCTTGCGTCTCCATCTCGATAAAGACATTCCACACCGGCGCCGGCCTCCCTCCCCGAGGCCTGCTTACGTCCCGACACCCTGACAGTCCCCACTTGGCGGCCCAGACCTCGGATGGGCCGGGCGGGACCTGCGGCCGCTGCCCGGCTGAAGAGTGCCAGGCCCTGGGGACCCGGGAGAGCCGGGGACTCCAGGCCTGAGCTGGACTCCCCAAACGTGCCCTCCCCCGCCCCCCGCACTAGACTGAAGACCTAAACCGAGCTCATGCATGCTAAGTCGCTTCAATCGTGTCCAACTCTTTTGTGACCCTTTGGACTGTGGCCCGCCAGGCTCCTCTGTCCATGGGATTCTCCGGGCAAGAATACTGGAGTGGGTTGTCAATTCCTCCTTCAGGGGATCTCCGGACCCAGGGATCGAACGCTGAGCTCCCGCATTGCAGGCAAATTCTTTACTGTCTGTGCCCCCAGGGAAGCCCCAAATTAGCTCCCATTTGAATTATTTGCTGATGCTGAATTTATACTACAAAGCCAAACCACTCCTAACCTCTCGCCCACTTCTGCGGTTTTGCTGAGGGGCAGTGTTACACCGCATCAATGATCCTCCGAAGCAGACCTGTTGAACCCCAGTCAAAATGTAGTGTGTGGAAGGGACCGGCGTCTGGATCACACGGAGGCTAATGGGGAGGGTGTGGACGGCAGAACGACAGTGTGCACGTGGGAGGCAACAATCCGAATATTCAGGCATCCGCAAGTTGAGTTGGGTTATGAAGTGTGGTATATATTATCATTAATTACTGCTGTAATCACTGCGTAAAGCCTTGGATTGCCAGCCATGCTGAGGCCCGCCCCTGAGTGATGCCTTCCCCTTCACCAAAGGTGAAGCAAAGAATATCCAATTTCCTGATCAAGGGCTGAACACTGGGCTGTGCGAGTCAGATGCTGTGTTTTCAGTTTCCTCCACTGAGTCGCTGCTTCATCCCCTAAGTGAATGACGACTCCACACTTCAGGTCCACCTAAGCCTTTTTTAACCTCTTTGAAATGGGCTTCCCAGCTGTCTCACCTGTAAAGAACCTGTCTGCCAATGCAGGAGGTTTGATCCCTGGGTGAGGGAGATTCCCTGGAGGATAAAATGGCAATCCACTCCAGTATTCTTGCCTGGGAAATCCCATGGAGAAAGGACCCTGGTGGGCTACAGTCCATCGGTTCGCAAAAGAGTCGGACCTAACTGAGCCACCGAACACACATGCACCACTTTGAAATATGGCAAGGCAAGAAACTGGGGGTAGAAGCTGAGAACCCTCTTGGCTTCCCTGCTATGGGGCCTCTTCCCACATCTTCTGCCCTTTCAATCGTCTCTTCTCTGGCAGCGTTAGAGACAAGACTCAATTTTGAAAGGCCGTTGAGCATCTTCAGCTTCTGTTTGTCATCTCATGCTGGGCTCCAGGAATTAAAGATGCTTTTTTCCTCATCTCTTCACTCAAATAAGGTGAACTCCACCTCATTTAATTCTGAGGTGAGGATCATTCACCTCATCTAATCCTGACCCCTCACCCAGCCTCCAAAAGTGGGAAAAATCAGACCATCAGACAGAAAGGGACCATTTATGTCTCAAGAAAATGAAAGAGATGCAGAAATTTCCGTCCCACTAGACAGGTGAGACCTGGGCTTTCTCTGGACTTTGCAGGTATCACTAGGTGTGTTTAGGTGATGCCCTTTCTAGGGTCAGCATCCCGTGCCACTGACCCAGAGCTGTCTCAGCCTAGAGACCTTTGTGACTGGTTTTCTGGTGGGGCAGGGGGCATTGGAGAAGCAGAAAAAGGAGATGATCAACATTTGGAAATTTGCTAAGTAACTTATGCTCCTCCATGATCCAATCAAAGGGGGGGAAAAGTGCTCAATAAATTTTTTTTTAAGTACTGCATTTGCTACCCAGAAATATGACCTCTCCAGCTATGTTGCAAATATGCAGAGAATTAAGACCAAAAGGCTGTCTGCCCGTATGCAGTCCTCCAGTTTCCTGCCCTTGCCCAACAGTTCTGAGTGTGCACTGCGCAAAGAAGAACTCAGAGAGGCACCTACTGGTTCTGAAGTGTTTACAGTCTAGAAGGTTGGCACTTCCGTAGAGCTGGTTAGGCAAAGTACCACAGACAGCTTTCAAGATAGAGGGAGATGTCTGAGCCTTTTTTCTTTCTCTAGAAAAGTGCCCACGCTCAGATTTTCCTCTAGTCTTCATGATGAACATATGAAAAGGAGGGAGGGTGGTGTCTGCTCTAGCTTACACACTGAGGGAATCCTGTGTGAGCCCAGGGAGCTCAGACTTTGGGTGAGCCTTCCTGTTTGAGTCATGACTCCACCCCTTCCTAGCTGAGGGACCAAGACAACTTGCCTGACCTCTCTGCCTCAGTTTCCTCATCTTTAAAGTGGGGTTGAGAAAAGCACCTCCCTTACAGGATGGTTGAGAGGTTAAAAATGCTCTTATGTGTGAGGGGCTGAGGGGACCCAGCACATCAGAAGCGCTGTGTAATCGTGAACTATTACCAATATCTGTATTGTAACAAAGTCACACCTACTACATCAGATTTCAATTTGAGGGGGTGACCCACCTATCCCCCTGGAGCTAAATTAGTTCCCAGAAAAGAACTTTGAGCACTCATTCAACTTTGAGACCCACCATTCACAAGGGTTCTTGGGCTTTTTCTCTGTACAGCAGTGGGGACTTACTTATCGTATTATGATAGGAAAGGAAGGGTGGGTGATACGAGCGTAGATCTACTTCTTTTTGTTTCCTTTAAGAGGAGCAATTCCTTGTCGCCCTTGCAAATGCCAGCAGCAGACTACTGGACAAAGATAGTAATCTTGAGCCTTGTCCTCTGCTCCAAGAACTTCAATCCTCAGCAACACTGCCTCCCTAGAAGCTTCTTTCTGGCAGGAGATAGGAGCAAATTAACAGCTGGGGCCGTGAAGGAAGGCAGACTTGAGGATGGGCATTAGATATAAGGGATGGGGGGAGAACTAAATTAAATTGACCTGCTCATTCACTACGCTTATGCTTTTTACCTTTCAATTTCGTATTGCTGTTTATGCAGACTTACTCCACATTAATCACATTTTGTTAAGGAATAAAAAAAATAAAGATGTATGAGAGAGAAGCTAGGGGCCTCAATATTGATAGAGGAAAATCTAGATCATTCCAGACTTTTTTCCAACTGATTTCCTTTCTTTATGTTTTTTCTTTTTCTTATAGCATCCCATCTTCTAAAACAAGACCTAAACCTCAGTAATGAAAACTTAAAAAGAAAAATCCATGGGACATAACAAAGAATACTGTTTCCTAGATAAAAAGGGGTTTGTTTTTCAGGAGGCAAGGTCTGGAGGGAACACAGAAGTCTTCGCTCTGTGCAGGTCTCCAGCCGGGTTTGTGCCCAGAGTCTGTTTTTCTCTTGTCTCTGACAGTCTTGATCTTCTCTCCTTTTGATTTACTGAATGCTGTCATTTCTCTGCTCTTTACTTTCACAATCACACATTCAAACCTGATAAAGTTCAAGACCCTGAGGAGTTGCAGCCTTCCCAGATTTACAGTCCGCTGCCGCCCACCCCGGCCAGCGGTCCCCTGGCTGATTGAATCCTCATGGACAGAAGCCATGTGGGATCAACAGAGGGAACAACAGCACCCATGTCAGCTCTGTTAGTCAAGGCGAACCTTGGTAGCTTCCTTCCCCTGAAAAGTGATGTAACCTCTCATTTTATTTCTAACTTTCAGTTTGTAACCTGCCTGTGAAGGAACAGAAATGGTAACTTGCAGATTTTACAGTTGGTGAGAATTAGATGTAAAATCCTGGTCAGCTTACATAATTTTCTTTCTTTTCTTAAAAATCATTTATTTATTAAATATTACCAATTAATATTAGATTTATTAATTATGAATAAATTATAATAATTTATTGACTTAGATAATAAATAATATTATTGATATGTATTTAATTATTATTTGTTATTGTTTATTTATTTTTGCTGTGCCAGTCTTAGTTGTGGCTTTCTGGATCTAGTTCCCAGACCAGGGATCAAACTTGGACCCCCTGCATTGGGAGCACGGAGTCTTATCCATTGGACCACCAGGGATGTCTCTCCATGGTTTTCCTGGGTCTATGAAAGAGCCTTATGATCGAGGACAAGCCACTTAACCTCACAATGCCTCAGTTGCTCCATCCATAAAAGGGTAGAAATATTACTTTCTACACACATTAATCATAAGTCAGTGACTAGAGCCCTCTTCCCTGTGTTTAGTTCTGTTAGAGCCCCAGGAAGCCCACGAGCATGTATCTGATCTGGCTGTTTGGATTCTGCCAGGCTAAATACAAACCTATTAGTTAATCTAAATACTATACCAATGTGCTAAATGAAAGGAATGATTCATCTTCAAAGACAGAGCAGTTAAATCAGGCTCAAGTTTTCAAACCATTTAAAGGTCTTCCAGTGGAAAATGTCATCTAAACAATCTATTCTTTGCCTACAAATATATCATGTCAACTAAATTACAAAACAGTGACAAAAAGCAGTCACTTACTATGAATGTCCAATATGGTGACTCTATGGGGACTTCATATTTACTACATAAGTAAATATTTTACATAGTTTAATGTTTTCATTTATCTCAACCTAGTTGGACCATAAAGAAGGCTGAGCAACAAAGAATTGATACTTTCAAATTGTGATGCTAGAGAAGACTCCTGAGAATCCCTTGGACAGCAAGAAGATCAAACCACTCAATCCTAAAGGAAATCAACCCTGAATATTTACTGGAAGAACTGATGCTGAAGCTGAAGCTCCAATACTTTGGCTGCCTGATGTGAAGAGCCGACTCACTGGAAAAGACCCTGATGCTAGGAAAGATTGAAGGTGGGAGGAGAAGGGGACACAGAGGATGAGATGGTTGGATGGCATCACTGACTCAATGGACATAAATTTGGGCAGACTCTGGGAGATAGTGGAAGACAGGGAAGCCTGGCATGCTGCAGCCCTGGGGTTCCAAAGGGTCAGACACAGCTTAGCGACTAAACAACAGTCAGAAGTTTATGAGTAAGGTAAGCAGAAATTTAGGTAGGTCTTTTTTTTTTTTTTAAATCACTGTTCCAAATCCATGAATTTTAAAAGGTATGATATTTCCCCCCTTTAAAGCTCATATTCTGAAAAAACCTAAACTCTCATAATATCTAAGAGGAAAATCATATTTACCTATTAGAGAAAGAAGCTGAATTATTGCCTATGTTCTTTCGAAGGCTTTTTTTTTTTTTAACCTATCCAGTCAGGAGACGCCAATTAGAGTATATTATGATGTTGCTTTCCTTTCCTGATAGTAAGAATATTCGATTCTACAGAGGTGTCTAAAAATAGAAACTTGACTTAGTGGATATCAAATAACTTTTTCTGGCTACTCCTAAACTAGGTTACTGCTCTGTTTATAATCCCACAAATTAAAGACATGCAATTATCCAACAAAAACAGTGGGAATATTACACCATTTTTTAAAAGACTGACAACCACATAGCCCATGCCCAGCCAACTCTAGCCAAAAACCACAGTGTGGATCCACAAATAAAGCTGTCAACCTGTGCATTTCAAAGGCACCTTTCTGTAGAGAGCTCAGCTTGCTCTGGGCAGAAGTGAAAAAGTCTTCATGAATAGAAAAGAGCCTACCCAGTGGTGGAGCTGGTGGGCCAGCAGCAGAATTCATCCACACCTGAGAACTATGGCTAGATGAAACTCTCCCGTGGAGGTTGAAAGCTGGAGGTCTGCGTTTAAATCCCAGCTCAGCAGCTCACTCTCTTTGTGTGTCCTTATAAAAGCTCCCCAATATCTCTTTTTGTGACTTTTCTCATCTGTAACAAAGAGGGTGGTAAGAACAGTAGACTTGGGCTTCCCTGGTGGCTCAGTGGTAAAGAATCCACCAGTCAAAGCAGGAGACACAGGTTCAATCCCTGGTCTGGGAAAATTCCCACATGCCTAGGAGCAACGAAGCCCTTGCACCACAATTACTGTACAGGTGCGCTAGAGTTTGGGAGCCACAGCTACGGAAGCCTGAACACCCTACAGCTTGTGTTCCACAATACGAAAAGGCACCAGATTGAGAAGTCCACGAACCACAGCTAGAGAGTAGACCCCTCTCACCACAACTAGAGAAAAAGCCGACATGCAGTGACAAAGACCCAGCACAGCCAAAAAATAAATAAAATTAATCAATTAAATTTTTAAAAAGAACAGTAGCCTCCTCCTCAAATAATTCTTATGAAGACTTAATGAGTTGCTGCTGCTGCTGCTGCTAAGTCGCGTCAGTCGTGTCTGACTCTGTGCGACCCCTTAGACAGCAGCCCACCAGGCTCCCCCGTCCCTGGGATTCTCCAGGCAAGAACACTGGAGTGGGTTGCCATTTCCTTCTCCAATGCATGAAAGTGAAAAGTGAAAGTGAAGTCACTCAGTCACGTCTGACTCTAGCGACCCCATGGACTGCAGCCTACCAGGCTTCTCCGTTCATGGGATTTTCTAGGCAAAAGTACTGGAGTGGGGTGCCATTGCCTTCTCCAGACTTAATGAGTTAGGATTTATCAAATACTTAGAAGAATGTCTGGCTCAACAGGCAGATTATTTGGGCCATTTGATAAATAAGGAAAAACACACATTTCCATTTCAGGCCACCTCTCTAGGGGAAGAGAGATGAAGGGAGAAGGGAGGACATCTCAAGGTCTCAAAAAAGTTAGGTAGGAAGGTGATCAAAGGCAGAAAGAAAAGATATGGGAAAAAGCCTATAAGTATGTCAGACATTTCCTACTGGGGATTGTTTAAGGTCATAAACTCACTCTTTCTGTGTATAAAACCTTCCAACGTGCTGTCTTTACAATGATGAATGTGCCAATGTCTTGAGCAGTGAACGGAGTCATAGGTTCTCACCCAGCATATTGTGTTTATATCAGAGACAAAAGTGAAGGTTGGAGAGGCAGTAAAATTCTCAAGGTGCAAATATTTTAACAATGAGCAAGTGTAAAAAGTTCTTCCTGGCGAGTCAGTAACTTCTCTCACTCTAGGAAACGCTGCATGACGGCTAGAACTTGGCCTTGGGATTACATCCTCCACTTTGTCCTGGTGAGCTTCTGCTGTGTCCACAGTCACGACTCTGATGGTCATGAGATCCATCCTAAAACCAGCGAAGGCTGTCAAGTATTTGTCCATGACACAGTGGCCCTCTTCTTTCTCCACCCACCCCACCATATTTCCACGATTATGGCTGGCTTCCTGATGCTCAGGCAGTGCTGTGGTCACTGGGACACAAGGCGGGTCACAGGCAGCTAGTCTTTATTGCATCCCTGTGCTGCTCTGGTCCATTAGACCTCGGGGGCTCGGATCATGTCTCTTTCATCTTTATATCCTCATGGACACACACAGTGTCTAGCCAGACTGTTAAGTGTGATGACTTTGAAAGTTTTTTGTTGTCATTGGTGTTTGCTTTGTTTTTGGCTGCACTGGGTCTTCGTTGCTGTGCATGGGCTTTCTCTAATTGTGGTAAGCAGGGGCTACTCTCTAAATGTGGTATTGGGGCATCTCATTGCGGAGGTTTATCTCGTTGCAGAGCACAGGCTCAGTACTCATGGCACACCGGTGTAGGTGCCCCATGGCATTGAGAATCTTCCTGGACCAGGGATCAAACTTGTGCCCCTGGTACTGGCAGGCAGATTCTTAACCACTGGACCACCAGGGAAGTCCTGAAAGTTTTAAGCTACCACGCTCTAAGCCCAAATAGTGAATTCCAACATTATTGATGTCAGATCTTTCTACGCTAATGATCTCTTTATTTGAAGAGATAAAATTCCTTGAAAATTCTTTTCTTTCTCTCTCTCTTATATCCTCCTAAATAGAATTCTCAACCAGAAGTATGAACATCAACTTTTGGGGAGGAGTCTATATTGAATAATGCTGATTATCAAATGATATCTTTACAAGCCACTTTCTGATCCAGTAATCTTAATATAAACAAATCCCAACTATAGCCTGTGCAAATTCTCTAATCCCAAGCATCGTATCATTGGTCCTTATAGGAGCCACTGTGAGGCTGATACGGCAGCAGACATATTCCTTTACTTTCCAGACTCCATCTCAATTTTTATGGACTTTATATTTCACTACATTCTAATACTTCCAACTTCTAAATACTTTCCACATTTTTTTCCTCTTAATGCAACCACTTAAGAATATTATACTGTCTGTGTTCAGAATTCTTTTTTGGCCAATAATTTATTAAGTCAATTAGAAAGATCACTTTAAAAGGAGAATCAATGGTGAACAGTCAGCAAGAATGTATTAAGCAACACCAGCACCCCCAACACCATGAACACGAAGTGAGGTGTAAACTCCGTTCTGAGTACTAGTCACATGCTCCTCCTTTGTTTTCATCATTCTAATGTTAACATATAAATGTCAGTCTTGAGAATAACTACCTTTTGCCAGTAGATATAATGAAGGAACAGATTTATAACTGGAACCTGCCAAAAATAAAATAGGATAAGTTCACATCAAAAAAAAAAGTTAAACAGTACTGGAGAAACAAGGGGCCCTTCTGAAGGATTCATTGGAATTCAGTGTCAAATTCCTTTCACCTACGTTTTCTGTCCTGGGGTTCAGGGCAGTGTAGATGCCTCTTCAGTGGTTGGGATATGCCTAGTGTGAGAGCTGGTGACCTACCTGGAGAAAACCAGCCATCATCCACACCATGGTCCTCCCTCCTGGAAGCCCCCAGATACATGGGAAACAGGGCAAGACACACTAAGAAAATGAAGTTCCAACGTCCTCACACAACACCACGAACGGTGGAGCACCTTATTAGAACACTGTCGATAAAGTTCCTCCCTACAGAATCCTTTCCTAAAGGAATTGTCACCATAAAGTGTCCCACCCAGTTAGAAGCACCCCAGATAGATTCACAGCACGGTTGCAGACCCATATCACCTCAACCATACTTCTCCTGTAACACACCATCAAGAGCAAACATCAGTGCCTGCGTGCCACGACCACTGAAGCCCGAGCACCCTAGAGCCTGTGCTCCCCAACAAGAGAATCCACAATATTTTCTCTTATTTGCTTCATCTCTCACACTGATGCAGTGACTATGGGCTGGTCATGAGGAAGAGACGAAGGAAGAATTTTCTCTCGCTCCCTCCCTCCATATACCAAACCAGGGGCTCACTGAAGTGATGTTAGCTCTGGGCATGATCCTAAGGAACTCATTCAAGAGAGAGAAGCTGCACCATACAATTATTCTTCTACCTACAGAGCAACTGCTAGGTCACATACAGGGATCCTGGTGTGACCCCTTTGTAGGCAAGGTGGCTCAGATAGTAAAGAACCTGCCTGCAATACAGGAGACCAGGGTTCAACCCCTGGTTTGGGAAGATCCTCTGGAGAAGGAATGGCTACCCACTCAGATAATCTCATCTGGAGAATCTCATGAACAGTGGAGCCTGGCGGGCTGTAGTGCATGGGGTAACAAAGAGTCAGACGAGACTGAGCAACTAACACCCCTTGGGGAGGTCCTGGCCCTATGTAATAAGC
The DNA here is from genome assembly GCF_000754665.1 of Bison bison bison. Lineage (NCBI taxonomy): Eukaryota > Metazoa > Chordata > Mammalia > Artiodactyla > Bovidae > Bison > Bison bison. Next base: position 1,939,449 of record NW_011495057.1, on the reverse strand, counting down.
GACAAGGCAGAGAACAAGATTGATGGAAAGGGAAGAGTTATTCCAGTCCATATCCTCTGAACTTCAAGAAGAAAAATGAGATGTACTGACTTCTTTAAATCAAGATATGTAGGGAAAGCCTAAAGCAATGCTATGAAATAGGTCATATTATCTCCAGTCTCTTGTTCCGATACCCAGTGCTGTGAAATCAACAAAAACTCTCATCAGTTACCCCACACTCAATCCTTCCTTTCTTCCATTTCCCAACAGCCCACCAAAAAAAGGTAGACACCAGGCTGATCTAAGTTAAGCTACTGGCAGTTCATGGGCTAATAAAAACCAGCCCATCAGAGGAGACTCTTGTTTCCATGGAGACTTTGTATAGTACGGTTTCTATAAGGTGAGATTGGTGGAATTTCAGACTCATTGGCATCCTTGAGGGAAAGATTTTGGAGGAAGCTCTCCTAGTAATATTTAATTCAGGTAGTTCATCACCCATGATTCCAAGCATGGATCTTTCATTTAAGTCACCCTATGAGCTCACTTGACCACTTGTTTTTCAATCTATAACTTAACTATTGAGCTCAAAGTTTTGGGTTTTGCTTTTGTTTTTTGCTTTGTATATATTTTTTAGAAACAGAACTTATAATTTAAACTAGAAAAGGAAATGGCAATGCACTCCAGTATTCTTGCCTGGGAAATCCCATGAACAGAGGAGCCTGGCGGGCTACAGTCCAAGAGGTCGCAAAGGAGTTGACTTAGTGACTTAAACACTTAGTGACTAAACAACAAAAATAGTTTAAACATGGCTTTTTACAAATTTCATTTATTTACTTATTATTTATTTTGGCTGCGCTGGGTCTTCGTTGTGGCTCAGGCTTCTCTATTTGTGGTGCTTGAGCCCTAGAGCATGCAAAATCAGTAGTAGCAATGTGTGGGCTTAGTTTAGGCATGTGGGATCTAGTTCCCCGACCAGGGCTTGAACCCAGGCCCCTGCAGTGGGAGCGCAGAGACTTATCCACTGGACCACCAGGGAAGTCCCTGAACCCAAAATATTATGAACTATTACATTTTTGTGTTGAAACCATCTAAAGATGACAAATACCTCTATTTTTAGACAAAAGTCCCTGCTTTGACTAACCCATGGGTGGAGAAGGAGAAAATTACTATTTGCTTTTGCTTAGAAATGTGAGCCTGTTTCGGTCCTCAGGTTTTCATAAAACTGACAAATCAAAAAATGGGTTTGCTGTAGGAAATAAGGTATTCTGTATATACGTATTTGGAGGCAAGATGTGAGCACTGTACTAGAGTTTAAAAGTGGTTAAAATGACAGCAAATTCTCAACTGCTGTGAAAATGAACAAGATAGAACTTGCTGAAGGCCAGCGAACAACTGTCAGATGCCGTATTATTCAAGAATGCTGCCCTATTACAAGGACTCACTTTTACTTACTTTAAAATGAACCCATAAAAAAGAATCAAGAAAGCTGGGAAATGCCTTAAACCTCATCTAATATCACACTCTCGTAAGAAACCTGAAACCCAGAGGATCCTCCAAAGTTCCTTGGTAAGTTGCTTATTTGAATGTTGGAGCATATATTCTCATAGAAATAACATGATAAATGATGGTTAGAAACCAAAATACCACCCCTCTCCTCATCATTAAACAGTATTGTGTACTTGAACATTAATTGTTTCTAATATTGTTCACTGCAAGTGTGTATTATTTAAACTACATTCTTGGTTAATATGCACAACTGACTACCATTCCTAACGTGTCAAAAGGAAGCCCTTAGAGACAGGCCATATGGTAGCTAGATATGAGACACTTCCAACCCTCTCTAAAGCTCCCAAGATGCAGAAACTCCTCTCTAACTGGATTGAGCAGTGAGAACATTCATGTGTTGATGTAACTGAAGCTCAGAGTCACTTGAATCCAGGAGTTCCTGCCCCATTTCTCTGCCACTCCCCTGTACGTGTTTCTCCCATTTGTTGACTTTATCCTCAGGTCACTTTTCTCAGGTGGCAAAAGGACTTCTTACATCTGAAAGAAGAGAGAGGAAACCCAGGTCACAGGATTCCAAGCCGGAGTCCCGAAATTCACTCTAATTGGATCCTGTAAGTCATACATCCACCCTGAACCAGTGACCTTAACTTGGGAATGGAATAGGCCGTTCAGGTTAAACTAATCAAGAACGAAGCTTGAGAACATCGTCCCTTAAAGTCCACAGGTGAGAATGATGTAAACTAAGACAAAAATGTGGGCCCATTGAGTCGGGTGAAGGGGGGAAATGGATAGATAAGCAACAATATCTACTAAACCATCTTTCCCCTGTGACCCCAGCCCCAACTGCTGAAGGAAGGTATGATATGGCTGGTGGAGCTAAGCAAGGTTAGCAGGGCTAGGCAC
>NW_011495057.1:1925246-1936961 GCF_000754665.1 Bison bison bison | reverse complement strand
CTTCCAATGAATATTCAGGACTGATTTCCTTTAGGATGGACTGGTTGGATCTCCTTGCAGTCCAAGGAACTCTCAAGAGTTTTCTCCAACATCACAGTTCAAAAGCATCAATTCTTCAGTGCTCAGCTTTCTTTACAGTCCAACTGTCACATCCGTACATGACTACTGGAAGAACCATAGCCTTGACTAGATGGACCTTTGTTGGCAAAGTAATGCCTCTGCTTTTTTCCCCACACGAGTGTGGGGAAAGGGAAAGGTTCTACTCTGTTTGCTCCATCTTGGGGTACACTCTACTCCCATCCTCAAGGAGCCCCAGGCCATAAGTCCCTACTCTGTCCCAGGTCCCAGCCCCTAGGTCTTCACTCTATCTTAGAACTTTAGGATTTACCACCACCACTAGAAAGAAAAATGCCAATGGAAAAATTATATCTTTCCCTACATCATTTAAAAGTGGTTACATCTTCCATCTTCCTCTTCATTCCGCTTCATTGTAGAAGGGAAACTCAAGGGCCACAGAAATTCGGCTTACACTTTGTCCCCTGACAAAGTGGCTTAGGCACCCACTGACTGATCAGTATGCTTTGGGACAAAACTGTGGTGGCTTTTTTTTTTTTTTTAAGTTATTTTATTTTATTTTTGGTTATGCTGGGTCTGTGAGAGTTGGACTATAAAAAAAGCTGAGCACCAAAGAATTGATGCTTTTGAACTGTACTGTTGGAAGAGACTCTTGAGAGTCCCTTGGACTGCAAGGAGATCCAACCAGTCCATTCTAAAGGAGATCAATCCTGGGTGTTCATTGGAAGGACTGATGATGAAGCTGAAACTCCAATACTTTGGCCACTTTATGTGAAGAGTTGACTCATTGGAAAAGACCCTGATGCTGGGAGGGATTGGGGGCAGAGGAGAAGGAGATGACAGAGGATGAGATGGCTGGATGGCATCACCAACTCAATGGATATGAGTTTGGGTGAACTCCAGGAGCTGGTGATGGACAGGGAGGCCTGGCGTGCTGCGGTTCATGGGGTCGCAAAGAGTCGGACACGACTGAGCGACTGAACGGAACTGGTGCTGGTCTTGGCTGCTGAGCGTGGGCTTTCTCCAGCTGTGGTAAGTGGGGACTGCTCCCTAGTTGTGGTCCTTGGGCTTCTGGGTGGCCTCTCTTGTTGCGGGCACGGGCTCTAGAGCTCGTGGGCTTAGTTGCCGTGTGGCATGTGGAATCTTCCCAGACTAGGGATAGAACCCATGTCCCTTGCATTGACAGGCAGATTCCTATCCAGTGTACCACCAGGAAAGTCCGGTGGCTTTTACCAAACATACATTTATTTATTTGGCTGTTCGGGTATTAGTTGCAGCATGGAGGATCTTTGGTTGTTGCATTCAAACTCTTAATTGTGGCATGTGGGATCTAGTTCCCCATGCAAGGATCAAACCTAGGCCTTCTGCATTTGGAGCATGGAGTCCTAGGCACTGGACCGCTAGAGACGTGGCTTCAAATCCACTTTTTAATGGTCTATCTGTAGTTAATCGGGTACTAAAAATTGCAAGGTCAACATGAGACCATCTAAAGAAATATAGAAAGTGAGATTAATACTTCTTTCCCAATTACCTCATGTTAATAAAGCTACATATACCCAACTCTTTGCAGAGTATCCTCTTTTTGGCTAACGCTGGGTACAGTGTTCATCCCTGAGCCATGAAGCTGTAAAATACAATAAATAGGCTTGTGATTGGAAAAGAGTCTGGGACTGGATTTGCAACAATCAGTGAAAACACAGGAGTAAAACAGAGAGGGGTCAGTTACTCGGGCTTCTCAGAGAAATTGTCCCACACAAAGACTGATTTCAATCTCACTCCACTGTACTCCAAAAATCCCACTTTCTAAAATGGTGGTTTCCCACTGAAGGACTGGCTCGGAGCCCAGGCTCTGTGTCTCTAGAGCTTTCCACCGAGTTCCAAGTAATGCAGTCTTTGCTTGACTGGAAGTGGAAGGCTGGAAATAAATTGTCCCATTAAGTGTTCAATGGAAAAGAGTCTGTTGTATTGCAATAATAATAATTTAGCTGTTTGGTGTGGCTCACTGTCACATGAAATGCTGACCTCATAAAGAGATGTGCAGGTGCCGTATTTAGAAACTGACTTACCTGCCGTGGATCCTGAGCAAAGTTGACACCTGTTCTATGTCTCGGAGGTACAATATGCAGTTGCAGAAAAAGGCAAGAACCAGAATGGAATTTTCTTTCTGATCACAGCAAATAACTCCTGAAAGTTTTGGCTTTTATCATATATTATTTTTGAACACAAAGTTTCTGTTTCTGAGTGAAACACATATATTCTGCGGAGTAGAAGTGAATTCCCCCTGACCTTCCATCCCCCAGCATAGATGATCTTACTTCTCCGACTAGGGACTGAATCCACACCCCCTGTATTGGAAGGTGGAGTTGTATCCACTGGACCAAGGAAGTCACTAGAAGTGAATGTTTTTTACAAAACATTCCTTTTCCTTTTGACTAATTCCTCTCCCAAATAGTGTCTCGTTTTCACTAGCATGATTTTATCTTCTGTAAAGAAAATTGCTTTTAATTTGGGGCCATGAATACAGGGACAAAGATCAGTATAATGATATTAGTTGTTTTGCATTATTATCACTCAGTTTGGGGTGTCATTGCCCCTTCGCTTTATTGCACAAGCTGTTTTTTTTTTTTAAGGGCGAACTCTCTCTCCTTAATTTAGGTTGAGGTTTCCAGGAATGTTTTCCAAATTATCCCACTCCCCTGTGACTTTCCCTACCCTTCGAGGGGCCCATAGTTAAGCCTGGAGGAAAAGGTTAGTTCACAGCACACTAGAGGCTATTTAAATGGAAAGGAGCTGTTTCGAAACCCTCGTTTCTCAACTGTCAGCATTTAAAATATATGGGGCAGTCACAAATGGACTTAAATGGATATAATCTTTTGGAAAGTAACGTGATAATCAGCTTTAATAGCCAGAGAGTTTATTGTGCAACATTACAACACTCACCCCAGTGGTGGCAAACTGTAAAGAATTTATATGACCCACAACAAGGAAATGTTAAACATCGCACATCCATACAATGGACCATTCTATTGCCATTAAAAACAGGTTTTTAAGGAATATTTAGTCAATGGGCAAATGTTCATCTTTATGGCATAATCATCTCTGTGGCTGGTGAGATAGGAAGGGCTTGGTTTTCTCTTGTGTGTGTGCTTGAGTTTCTATTTCACATGTGTCTAGAATGAGCGTGCATTGTTTTCAAAATAAGAAAAAATAAATTCCAGGAATTCAGGAAGGCTGAGTTTGGACCCTCACCCTGAGCATGAAGTCTGGCAGTCAGTGGGTCAGTGGATCAGGCAGCAATGTTTATCCAGCACCTACTTTGTGCCAGGCACAGGGACAAACACTGGGGACACAAAAATGACAAAAATAAAACAATGCCAATCAGCAGGGGTGGCGGGGCTGAGGCACTTAGAGTCCACGGGTCTTTTTTTTTTTCTTTTAAATTTACGTAGTCTTTAAAATTGATTTATATCTCTTTTTTTGGCCTCTCCATGCAGTATGTGGGAACTTAGTTCCCTGACTGGGGACTGAACCCAGGCCCACCGCATTGGGAATGTGAAGTCTAAACCACTGGACCGCCAGGGAAGTCCTCACAAGTCTTGATTGTGTGAACAAATGTGGATGCTGGGTGTCCTGTTGCTGCTGCTGCTGCTGCTGCTGCTGCTGCTAAGTCGCTTCAGTCCTGTCCGACTCTGTGCGACCCCAGAGAGGGCAGCCCACCAGGCTTCCCCATCCCTGGGATTCTCCAGGCAAGAACACTGGAGTGGGTTGCCATTTCCTTCTCCAATGTGTGAAAGTGAAAAGTGAAAGTGAAGTCTCTCAGTCGTGTCCGACTCTAGCGACTCCATGGACTATAGCCCACCAGGGTCCTACATCCATGGGATTTTCCAGGCAAGAGTACTGGAATGGGATGCCATTGCCTTCTCCAGTTAGTCAGTTCTAATTGCTGGTACCCTAAGGAAAAGAAGCTGGTGTAATAGCGGCTATATTAGTAGCTTTTTAAAATCCAAAATCCAATCAACAGAAAGTCCACTTTATCAAAAATTTCTTTCTCTTATGTGCGATTTTTCGGAGAAAAAGATAAATGGTTAAGAAAACAAGGTACCATAGAAGGTGATTAGCTCATCTCCCACTGTTCAGTGAGAGTCGCTTTTCATACTAATGTAAGATAGTATCTGATTTTTTTTCCAGCCAAATCTCATTCTCTTTTTATTTATAGCAACTTGACTAATCCTACACATCTAAGGAATGGCCTAAAACGTCTATTCGATTTTTAAAAAAACTTTTCCTTCATCTTTGTATTTGGATTCTTTGAAGAGTGGGGGTCCTGCCACATACAGAAAAGTTTAGTTAACTAGAACCTCTTAACCATTCTGGATAAATAGAATTCTGTATTTAGAATGCCAGGTCACCCTGAAGAATTCATCTTGAGATAAAAATAACTTGTAAATTATATCTGCAAGAAACTTCTGTTTAAATAACTACTATTGTTGTTGCTTGCAAAGAGAAGACTGGATTATTATGGGTGAAAATGTACATAATAATTAGCCAAAAAAGGGACTTCCCAGATAGTCCAGTGGCTAAGACCCCGATCCCAATGCAGGGGGCCCCTGGTTCTAGTCAGCAAACTATTCATAGATCCAGCATGCGGCAAGAAGATCAAGAGTACTGCTTAAGACCCAACACAGCCAAATAATCAATCAATATTTAATATATTTAAGAAAACACCTGTGAGATTCACTTTTCTCATCTGTAGAATGGAAGTGGCAATGGCTACTTTCTGATTACTTTACAGTGATGACTTAAGGATAAATCATATATTAAAAAGTGCCCCTAATTCCTTGGCAGAATGAACTATAATTGGCTGAAACTCAGAAAAATGGGAGTCAACGCAGGTATGAAGATGCCTCACCAACTCCAAGCCTTTGTCTGCACTTCCACCTTTAATGATCTGCATGTTTTTGGATTACAGGAACAACAGAATGAGCAGAGGATAAACATCCTCTTGCTTTTTTTGAAAAAGGATAATCTAGGGCTGTATAGGTAAGGAAAATCTATAAAAACTGTCCGAGGTAAGTCACAACTAACATTTGTAGTAAGAATAATGAACACAGAAAATCACCATCTGGAAAACACCACAATCATTGCTTAAGGGATGAATCATCACTGAAAGCTAAAATTAGTTAGTGAAAGTATGATAAGAAACAAGATTTCTATTTAATACATAGTCTAAAGTAGAGCCCTACAATATTTACTAAGGAAAAAAGCAGTAACTTTACAGTGGAGGAACCTAACAAATACCACCTTAACCAGACTGATTAAATTTATCATCTCTTATAATGAGATGGATCAACATACCATGCCTCCACACATAGATGCCCTGAGAAGGACCCAACCTCATTCTGATGGTACAAAAACTTCATGAGGACATACAAGATGACCCAAACTGAGGGTCCCTCTATTAAATAATTGGTCAGTACTTTTCAAACATGGCAAAAGTTGTGAAAAACAAAGGACTGAGAAAGTGTTCTAGATTTAAGGAGACAAAGGAGATGCAGGCAGCTACTGCAACCTCTGATTCCTCACTGGATCTGAGGCCAGAAATCAATGGTGATGTTTGAATCAGGTCTGGAGTTTGATAAGAGTGACATGTTAGAAATAATGTTTCAATTTTGATCATAATGCTATGTAAAATGTTAACTTTGGGTGAATCTGGATGAAAGGTATATAGGAATTCTTGTTTCTAATTGTGCATTTTTTCTTTGTTTTTTTTTTTTGGTACATCTGAGGGAAAAAAAAACTGTCCAAGATAGGCAACTAAGATTTTGTTGTTGTTCAGTCACCAATTCATGTTCAACTCTGCGACCTCATGGACTTCAGCATACTGGGCTTCCTTGTCCCACCCAGATAGAAATTTCTTAAAATCATTTTTGTGAAAGTGATACTTAGAGGAAATAAACAGAAATATGACTTGATGTACCATGTCAGGGTGTCTCAAAAGGCCCCTCTTCAGAATTTGAGACAGAGAATTTGAGAAGTGGTTTTCTTTACTTTTTGCCAAACATAGAATCATGGAATCTGAGTACTGGAGGGAAACTTGGGGGAGACTATTGATAAGGAAGAAACTAGCCACAACTTTAATATCCAGCAATAGGGAAATCATTCATTATGCTTCACACACTCCCTGGACTTACATAGCCAGTAAAGGTTGTTCTTACGAGAAATCATACAGCAAAATGGGAGCATGTCTGCACTATAATTTTATTCCTTTAAAAATCAGGATGCAAATTACATATACGTTTTCTAAATCCGAGTACCTAAACTATACATCCATGAAAAAAGGCAAAAGAAATATGTGGTGAATTTGGATAAGATGATGGGATTGTGGGGACATTTTTTTCTTTCCCTATTTTCCAAATTTCCTATGATAATTTAAATGTCAAAATATTTTTAGAAAAAAAAAATGAAAAATCTCTTAACTTTGAGCCAAAATTTATCCTCCTCTTGCTTCCCTGGTGGCTCAGAGGTTAAAGCGTCTGCCTGCAATACGGCAGACCTGGGTTCCATCCCTAGGTTGGGAAGATCCCCTGGAGAAGAAAATGGCAACCCACTCCAGTATTCTTGCCTGGAGAATCCCATGGACGGAGGAGCTTGGTAGGCTACAGTCCATGGGGTGACAGAGTCGGACACGACTGAGCAACTTCACTTTCATGACAAACTCTAAACCTTCTTTCACATGATGGCCCTTGCCCACAGTCCCTCAGCTATGGGTACTAGAGACTTTCATATACACACCAACCTGACCCAGACACGGGGCCACTCCCCAAGGAGGCGACTTACAAAGAATTTCCTAGGCTCTTCCTGAGCTGAGTTTGACGTTGGCACTTTTGTGTTTGGGAGATGAGACCTGGGAAAGCCCATGAGTGTAGCTTTATCTTCCCTGATCACTCCGCCAAAATCACTGGCTTTGTCTCAGTTCCCCTTTCACTTTCATTCCTCTTTAAGGCTGAAGTTTCACTCCCTCACTTGGTTGGTCCTTGCCCATCCCCTGCCCCCCTCCTCTGGGAGCTGAGCTCTGTTCCCCGTGTATTGGTTCGCTAGCCCTGCTGTAACAAAGCACCACAGGCTGAGTGGCTTAAACCACAGGAGGACAGAGGTCCAAGATCAAGGTGTCTGCAGGGCTGGTTCTTCCTGAGGGCCGAGAGGGAGAGCTCTGGTCCAGGCCTCTCTCCTTGGCACCAAATGTCCACCTTTTTGTTTTGTCCTTCACATTGTTGTCCCTCTACGTGTTTCTGTGTCCAAATCCCCCTCTCCTTAAAAAGGCACAGAAGAGTCAAACATGACTGAGCAACTAAGCACAACACAGTCATTGGATTAGGGCCCACCCTAATCCAGGATGACCTCCATGTAACTTGATTACATCAGCAGAGACCTTATTTCCAAATAAGGTCACATCCTGAGGTTCTGAGGAGGAGTAGGCTTTTCTACACGTGAACTTGAGGAAGGGTGGGGGCAGGACAGGATTTAACCCATAACATCCCGAGGCACTGCTGGACAGTTACTCCAAATGAGATGAGAAGACTTGAGAGTATCAACAAGCCTCTGACCTGACACTTTCTAGAGCTCTCAGTGATTTTTTTTTTCCCCTCTTTTTACCACACAGCTGAGAGGGTCTCGTGGATCTTAGTTTCCCCACCAGGGGCCAAACCTGCATCCTTGGCAGTGGAAGCACGGAGTCCTAACCACTGGACCACCAGAGAATTCCCCACTGATAATGGATTTTTTATCAGACTCCTTTTTAACAGACTCATGCTACTTGGCCACAGGGAGTTATTCTGCCTGCTGGAGGGTTATCCCCATTGGGTGAGTGACAAGTGTATCTGCCCATCATAAAGAATCTGCTTGTCTGGTCACATGAATTTCAGCATCATATTTATCAATGGAAAAAAAAAAAGGAATTACTGTTTGATATTTTATAGTCTCAATTGTACATTTTTTTAATCTTTATGAAAATATTTTAATTTTTTCACCCACATAGACAAATTTTTTTTTTCTTGATGGAGATGATTTCAAGAGGACATTTTAAAAAAATCTTTTTAAGGAACTGTATGTACCTATTTCAAACATAGAAATGGGCTTAGAAAAGTTATGTTCACAAAATCAGGGTCAGATTTTCCATTAAAGTTTTTGAAAGGATTTTATCAAAATATTTAATTCAAATTTGATACTTAATATTTCCCCACTCACTTTCTAGGCAGATGGTGTGTAGTAACTGCTTTTATGTTCTGATCCTCTCCTCCTAAATATTCGTCTTTATGTTCTTCCACTTAGTTCCTCTGCAACATCCAGGTAAATACACCCAAATAAATATGCTTCTCCATGTCATAAATATGGGCATATATTTCATTTCATCACTGTACGTCAGTCTTTTTTTAAAAAAAAATAGCACTAGTTCTTCATTCTACCAAAATTGGATCTCTTATTATGTACGTCTATTTGTAACTTACTTTGTTTACTGAATTTATTTATACATTTTTCTGTGTAAATGTACAAGAAGTTGCTTCATTTCTCTTTTTTTCTAACTTTAAAAAAAATTTTTTTTTTATGGAAGTATGCTTGACTTACAATGTTGTGTTAATTTCAGCTATACCCTAAAGTGTGTCTATCCGTCTTGAGCCCTGTCTACAAGGTTTCAACGAGGTCATCTTGTCTATGCGTGGTGTTAAAATCTCAAGTTTAATTTGCTTGTTACCTGTGCCCTGTGTGTTTGTACTTAGACATCTGAGGCCTTAAGTATTGTTTCTGGCTTCCTTCCCAACTGGTTTCTCACATGAATCACCAGGCACCTCTCACTTCCTTATTCTTTCTGCTGCTGCTGCTGCTAAGTCACTTCAGTCGTGCCCGACTCTGTGCGACCCCATTGACTGCAGCCTACCAGGCTTCTCTGTCCATGGGATTCTCCAGGCAAGAACACTGGAGTAGGTTGCCATTTCCTTCTCCAATTCTTTCTATATCGTACCTATTACTCTTCAGAGTAACTAGATTCACAAGTTTACCTGGCTGCTTTCCTCCCTTCCCTCACTTATTCTCTTTTCAAGCTCCATGGATAAATTACTATTTATCTAGTAAACTCCTGGGTTAATTATTATTCCCAATTTGGGGAGATGTCCTCCATCTCAAACCAAAAGTGGATCACTTCCATCACATAACTACCCAGGACCAAGATCCATAAATCCAAACGCAGTAAAATGAAACCATCTTCAGGGCCTGCCACTCAAGTCTCCAACCTTCAAACTCACAAATGTCACTGTGTGTCTGACTCTTTACGACCCCATGGGCTGTAGCCCACCAGGCTCCTCTGTCCATGGGATTTTCCAGGCAAGAATATTGGAGTGGGCTGCCATGTCCTTCTCCAAGAGGTCTTCCCAACCTAGGGATTGAACCCAAGACTCCTGGATTGGCAGGCAGGTTTTTTACCACTGAACCGCCAGGGAAGTCCACCAAACAACCAACTGGGCTACCAACTCCTAACCTTTATAGTCTCTTAAAAAGGCTTTTTTTCTTTGCTGATGAAGTCATTCATTCCCACAGGAGGCAGAGTGATCATCTTTCAGAGTCCTAGGTATTACCTTCAAGCAACCAATCTCCTCCACTCACTTCAGCCAATCCATTGTCCTGTTAACTCTTCCTCATAAATGCTTCTTGGGTCTGTGATATTTCTATCTCTACTGTATTGCCTTAATTGAAGCCCTCATTGTATCCTGTTTCAATCATTGCTCTGCTCTCTTTTGGGGCTTCCCAGGTGGCAGCAGTGGTAAAGAATCCACCTGCCAATGCAGGAGACACAGGAGTCAATCCCTGGGTCAGGAAGAGCCCCTGGAGAATGAAATGGCAACCCACTCCAGTATTCTTGCCTGGAGAAACCCACGGACAGAGGAACCTGACAGGCTACACTGCATGGGGTCACACAGAGGCAGGCACAGCTGAGCATGCACACAGCACAATGCTCTCTGCTCTCTCTTACAGTGTAGTCTCCACGCTGCCATCAGTTATTGCTGGAAGCTTCTCAAAAATTGTTAGTAGCTCACATAACTAACCAGTGAAATTCATCACCTTTGATAATGTGGCCCCAACCCTCTGTTCTGGCCTCAATTTACATTTGGTGCCAATAATCTTGTGCAAAGTGAGCAATCTTCAATTCGCAGAATGTATCATATGCTTCCATGCTTTGGGGCGTTCCCTCTTGTTCCTTAATTATTGTTCCATCTTTCAAAGCTCATGCAAGGAACTACTCTGAGTCTCCTCCTTCCCCACACCTCGCCAGAGCTAATCTCTTCTTCCTCTAGTTCCTCTTTTAGTGCCCCCACTGTATTTCTGTTGTCTGACAGACAAGGATTGCATCATAATCTTTTCTCCTTCACTCCCCAGCACTTGACTCAGAGCCTGGCACGTAACAATTGCTTGAATTGTTAAATTTCCAAGAATTTGTGAGATAGTTGCCTTGACTTTGGTTGCTTAAAATTAGCCACAAAAGTGAAAATGTTAGTTGCTCACTCATGTCCAGCTCTTTTCAACTCCACAGACTGTAGCTGGCCAGGCTCCTCTGTCCATGGAATTCTCCAGACAAGAATACTGGAGTGGATTGCCATTTCCTTCTCCAGAGGATCTTCCCAACCCAAGGAATCGAACCCAGATTTTCTGCATTGTAGGCAGATTTTTTACCATTTGAGCCACTTGGGAAGCCTTAGTGGAAATATTTACACCATGGAAAACACTGCGATAAAACAACACTACAGTATAACTTTTTTTTTTCTTTTTTTTGGAGAAAGTTGCTTCTTAAACATTTTTTAAAAAATCACAGTATAGTGGCTTCACAATTTTGTGTTAGTTTCTGCTGTACAAGGAAGTGAATCAGCCATCAGTTCAGTTCAGTTCAGTTCAGTCGCTCAGTCGTGTCCGACTCTTTGCGACCCCATGAACTGCAACACGCCAGGCCTCCCTGTCCATCACCAACTCCCGGAGTTCACTCAGACTCACGTCCATTGAGTCAGTGATGCCATCCAGCCATCTCATCCTCTGTCGTCCCCTTCTCCTCCTGCCCCCAATCCCTCCCAGCATCAAAGTCTTTTCCAATGAGTCAACTCTTTGCATGAGGTGGCCAAAGTACTGGAGTTTCAGCTTTAGCATCATTCCTTCCAAAGAAATCCCAGGGCTGATCTCCTTTAGAATGGACTGGTTGGATCTCCCTGCAGTCCAAGGGATTCTCAAGAGTCTTCTCCAACACCACAGTTCAAAAGTATCAATTCTTCAGCGCTTAGCTTTCTTCACAGTCCAACTCTCACATCCATACATGGCCACTGCAAAAACCATAGCCTTGACTAGATGGACCTTTGTTGGCAAAGTAATGTCTCTGCTTTTGAATATGCTATCTAGGTTGGTCATAACTTTTCTTCCAAGGAGTAAGCGTCTTTTAATTTCATGGCTGGAGCCCCCCAAAATAAAGTCTGACACGGTGTCCACTGTTTCCCCATCTATTTCCCATGAAGTGATGGGACCAGATGCCATGATCTCCATTTTCTGAATGTTGAGCTTTAAGCCAACTTTTTCACTCTCCACTTTCACTTTCATCAAGAGACTTTTTAG
>NW_011495057.1:1912387-1925146 GCF_000754665.1 Bison bison bison | reverse complement strand
AGACCAGATGCCATGATCTCCATTTTCTGAATGTTGAGCTTTAAGCCAACTTTTTCACTCTCCACTTTCACTTTCATCAAGAGACTTTTTAGTTCCTCTTCACTTTCTGCCATAAGTGTGGTGTCATCTGCATATCTGAGTTATTGATATTTCTCCCGGCAATCTTGATTCCAGCTTGTGCTTCTTCCAGCCCAAGCCATATGCAAACATATTATCTCCTCCCTCCTTCTTGGACCTCCCTCCCACCCCACCCTCAATCCCACGCCTCTAGATCATCACAGAGGACCAAGCTGAGCTCCCTGCACTGTGTAGCAGGTTTCCAGCAGCCATCTGTCTTAGACATGGTCGTGTATATATGTTATTTCCAATCTCCCAATTCATCCTCACCCTCAATGCCACACGTCAATTCTCTGGGTCTGCGTCCCTTTTCCTGCCATTCAAACAGGTTCATCTGTACCGTTTTTCTAGATTCCACATATATGTGTTAATACAGCACACCACTGTGCTGTATACCAGTAATGCTAGTCATCTCTCATTGGATGCAATCAGAATCACCTGTCCCCTTTAATGCCTCCCATACTCAATCCAGTAAACAGTTTGGTGTGTTTCTTCCAGGCCCTTTTTCATACATTTATATATTGTGACATTTGCTGAGTTTAAATTTACTGGCTTATTGCCAGCTGGGAAGCTTTCTCAGACTGCTCCTGCTGTCACTATTATGTCTTTCCTCTGATCTCCTTCTACACCCACTACATCTTTTCTAACTTCTGTGTGCCTTGTTTTTTCTTAAGATTTCAAGTTGTTTGGAGAAAGGTATCCTTAAATGCCTGTATTTTCTCCTGAACGGGCAACCCTCATTAAAATGAGTAAGTTCTAAGGATCCAGTGTACAGCGTGGTAACCACAGTTAACAATACTCTATTGTACACTTGAAAGTGGCTAAGAGAGCAGATCTTAAGTGTTCTCACCACACACACACAAAAAAGGCAGTTATATGAGATGATGGTGTCAACTAACCATATTGCAGTAATCATTTTGCAATGCATATGTTCCTCACGTTGAACACCTTAAACTGATACACTGTTAGACATCAACTTATATCTCAAGAAAGCTGGGGAAAAAATTAAAATGGAATAAAAAGAACAGACCCTCCAAAATGTCATTCGTTTAATTCTTTGATCCAAAACCAGCTAGGAATCATCCAGTACCGTCTGAATATAGCATTGGATAGAAAGCATCCAAGCAATAAGCCCTTTCGAGGTGCTTTCTTTATTTTTCTCTCTCTCTTCCTCTGGCTGCCTTGAGTCTTAGTTGCATCACGCAGAATCTATCATTGTGATGCACAAATTCTTTAGTTGCATTGTGTGGGCTCAGTAGTTGCATGCAGCCTTAGCTGCTCCACAGCATGTGGGATCTTAGTTCCCCAACCAGGGATGGAACTCAAGTCTCCTGCATTGCAAGGTGGATTCTTAATCACTGGACCACCAGGTAAGTTCCTCTTTAATTTATCATATAAAGGGCAAACTGTTTCCTCTGGGTACTGTAGTGCCTCAGTCATGAAGTAAAAGACAAGAGAATGGTACCGTTTTTATCTGTCATCATGTCCTCAGTTAGGCAAGGCTTCCATCTCTTCGCAGGTCACCCTGTGGACCTGGAGCCACATAGAGTAAGAATGAACCTTCTGGCTCTCAGCAGAGATTCTCATGCTAAGTCGACCTTCCCTGTGGATGTGGAGCTGCCATCTGCCCAGTAAATCTACCCCTCTGTGCCCAGGAAAACACTGTGATGCAGCCTGAGGGCTGAAGTGGGAAACCACTTGGATGGCAGACCCCAACTTCAGATGCAGAGAAGAGGTCTTTTCGTCTTACACTTGCTCCTGCCCCGTGAGCCGTGAGGACCTGGAGCTCAGGCAGCAGAACTCACTTATATTTGTCTATCCAAAGGCTACCAGAGCGCCAAGCATACTGTTGGATGCTCAACAAGTGTCAACAGAATGAATCCATGAGTCTGTGTGAAGGATATCACCATGTCCCTTGTACTGTTCTTTCAACTTTTATGTAGGCTTGAAAGTTTTCAAGCAAAAAGTTTGAGGAAAAAAGATCCTCCCAAGTCAAGGATCAAACCCTGGTCTCCAGCATTGCAGACAGATTCTTTACCATCTGAGCCACCAGGGAAGCCTGAATTGAAAGGTGGGAAGGTCACCAAATTTCTGAGTGATGGTGCCTAAGATGTTGTTTGATAAAGTTAGTTCTTCCTAAAGAGCAGCAGTCCTTACAGGATCTAAAACCTTTTGAAATGTTTAAAGGTGGTTCTGTCTGGTGGTGAGTGTGCCCTGGAGGGGGTGAAGAGGGAGGGGCAGGAGCTGCCAGGCAGGATCATGATTATGGAGTAAAATATCCCAGCTTCCGCCAGGGGAGGGGGTCCCTCCCCAGCCTGGGGTCTGTCCAAGGAAGGCTTGAATAAGGACATTGTAAGTGGAGTGAAAATCTGAGATGCGGAACTCCACCCACTCCATCCCAAGGAGCAACCGCTCTGCACACTGCCGCAGGTGCAGCAAGACCTGCCCCTGGGAAGTGGCCACCCTACCTGGCTCCACGGGTCCCCACCTCGGGGCTCACCTTCTCACGTTCAGAGCCCTCTGCTAGCAGGCTGCAGATCTGCTAGCAGAGGATATTAGCATAACCCCTGCTAATCTCAGTAAGTCAAGATCACCTACAACTTTGATTTGGCCATCCCTCTACCCCGCTAAACCTTCATTTCAGATTCCAGAAGCACTTGAATTGTTTGCCTCTTGAGAAACTAAAAATTCACCATTTATCTTTGCTCACATTTTAGAAATCTGCAGCTCCAGGACTCAACCTCCTGTTCTCTTTTTCTTAATGTTAAATGGTGGTGTTGTCCGGGTGACCTGACCTTCAGCACATCCCCAAGCCCTCCCTAATATAGTTCCCTCTTCTAAATTGTAAGCTGTGGTTCATTAATATCAGTAGTAGCCACAGAAGAACACATGAGAAATCAAGACACTTTTCATTGAGAACTATCGCTTAGTGATATGATTAGTCATCATCTGTTGAACTCTAATGGGGCTTCCCTGGTGGCTCAGTGATAAAGAATCCACCTGCCAGTGCTGGAGACACAGGTTCAATCCCTGGTCCAGGAAGATTACCCCATGGCTTGGAGCACCTGAGCCCATGTGCCACAACTATTGAGCCTGTGCTCTAAAACCCTGGGAACTGCAACTAAGGAGCCCACATGCCACAACTACTGAAGCCCATGCGCTCTAGATCCTGTGCTCTGCAACGAGAAGCCGCTCAAGTAAAAAGCCCAGGCACCCCAGCTAGAGAGTAGCCCCTGCTCGCTGCAACTACAGAAAAGCCTGTGCAGCAACGAAGACCCAGAACAGCCAAAAATAAATCAATTAATTAAATGTTAAAAAAAAAAAAGAATCCACCTGCAATGCAAGAGACACAGGTTCAATCCCTGAGTCAGGAAGGTGCCCTGGAAAAGGAAATGGCAACCCACTCCAATATTCTTGCCTGGGAAATCCCATGGACAGAGGAGCCTGGTGAGCTACAGTCCATGAAGTTGCAGAGTCAGATATGACTGAGCACAAGCACATGTGCGCACACACACACACATATGCACACATTGAACTCTAAAACCTCACGTCTGCTAAACACTAATAATAACAGTGTTAGATATGTATTGAGAATTTACTATGTGCCAAGGACTGTGGTTAGTGTTACCTTGATTTTCTCATTGAATTCTAACATGGGTCCTTTCCAGTGAGTGTTATTTCTATCCTACATGTAAGAAAACTGAGACATAGAGAAGTCAATGAGTGGTAGAACCACAGTTTGAAGCTGGTCACTCTTTCTAAAATCTGTGCTCTTTATACATTATGCTAAAGTGTCTTTTCCTAAGTGACTTATTTTGAAGTGAAATGAGTACCTTTAGCTCTAAAAGTGTTGAGGGAATTCTCTGGCAGTCCAGTGGTTAGGACTTGGCACTTTCTCTCTTTCGCTGCTGTGACCTAAGTTTAATCCCTGGTCGGGGAACTAAGATTCCCCATCAAAACAGTATGGTACTCACATAAAACAAGGAACAGAATCAGGAGCCCAGAAACAAACCCAAGTAAACACAGTTAACTAACATTTGACAAGGGAGTCAAGAATATTCAATGGAGAAAAGGCAGGTTTTTTTTTCAATACACGGTGCTGAGATAATTGGATAGTCACATGAAAAATAATAAAACTGAACCCAAATCTTACACCACTCATAAAAATTAACTCAAAATAGATTAAATACTTAAATATAAGACTTTAAATCATGAAATTCTTAGAAGAAAACCAAGGAATAAAGCTCCTTTACATGGGGGTTGGTAATTGGTTTTTAATAGGACAGCTAAAGCACAATTAGCAAAACAAACAACAAACAAGTGGTCCTCTATCAAACTAAAAACTACTGCACAGGAAAAAGAAATTATCAACGAAGTGAAAAGAAAACCTGTGGAATGGGAAAAAAAAAATGCAAACCATATATGATGAGAAGCTAACATCCAAAATCTCATACAACTCAGTAGCAAAAAAAAGACAAATGACCCAGTTTAAAAATTGGACAAAGGACCTGAATAGACTCTTCTCCAAAGAAGATATACAAAAGGCCACTAGGTAAATGAGAAGATGATCAGCATCACTAGTCATTTGGAAAATGCAAGTTAAACCACAGTGAGACAGCACCTCTTACCTGTTAGGATGGCCATCGTCAAAAGGACAAAAAATAATAAATTTTCCTGTGAATGTAGAGAAAAGTGAATCCTTGTGCACTGTTGTGAGATTATAAATTGGTGTAGTCACTATGGAAAAGAATGTGGAGGACCCTCAAAAAATTAAAAACAGGCCAACCGTATCATCCAGCAATTCTACATCTGGGAATATACCCAGAGGAAACAAAAATATCAACTTAAAAATATATCTGTATCCCCATGTTCTTTGTAGCATTATTTACAATAGTCAAGATGTGGAAGCAACCTCTGTGCCCATCAATGGATGAATGGATAAAGAAGTTGAATACATAATAGGAGATCCAATCATTTACAAAGAACTGTGCCAACTGACACTCTCAGGAGACTTACATGAGACTTCTACATCCTCAGCACCGCTTGATATTATCAGTCACTTTAACTTTCGTCATTCTTTTAGGTGTGCAGCAGTATGTTATTGTGAGTTTAATTTGTATAACCCTTACGATTAAAATGAGGTTGGGTACTTTTTCACACGTTCACTGGCCATTTAATATCTTTTTTAAGACATGGACCCATTCAAGTCTTTTGTCCATTTTTTGGTTGCCTTTTTGTTATTAATTCCTAGGAACATTTTAATATTCTAGATATGAGTCCTTTCTCAGACATTTCTATTGCAAATATCTTTCGCAAAGAAGGTTTCTGTTTTACCTTCTCACTCTCTATACAGTTTGCCTATGTTGAATTTTTAGAAAATCATTATGTGGGGAAAAAAAAAAAACTGCACAAATAACCTCAAAATATCACTTTAGATCTTTTGATTGGTGGAAATACATGTGACATTTTCTTTCTTATTTTCACTTCTTAATATTTTCCTAAACTTTTATTTCTCATTATAAATAATAAAATTTCTATTTTAAAATTACATGAAACTCTAACGATGAAACCGTGAAATGCTAATGAAGAAATCATGAAATGTTAATGATAAGGTAGAAAGAAAAAAAAATCCAGGAAACAAATTTGATTTTATCATTTGAAGTGAAGAAGGAGTTTCTATTCTTATTATTAGAAAACAAAAGCTGAAATAGAGGATTCCTAAAGTTCCCCTGGATAACACTATGGACTGAAGACAGCGTCCCCAAAGTGATGCTTGTCTAAGGGGGATTGTGTGCTCCTTGGCTTTCCTTGGATCATCACTCACCTGCCATGACATCCAGCTGCTTCAGAAAGCCCAGGAGTCACGGTTTCCTTGTGGGACCAGAAGGACTAAACCAAGTGGCAGACAGAGGGGCAGGTTAGTGGGTGGGAGCCCTCCTGGTCAAACCTGAAACATCCAATCAGGACAATATATGAACTTGTTACTTATCTTGACATTTTGGAGCTTTTGGTTGAACCTAAGACCATGAGTTTAAAAGAATTTTAAATCCAATGTCTACTTAAAATTTTCTTTCCTGAAATGAATTAGAAGATCCAATTTTTTTTTTAAAAATCATTTATTTATTTTAATTTGGCTGCACTGGGTCTTAGTTGCTGCATGTGGGATCTAGCTCCCTGTCCAGGGATCGAACCCAGGCCCCCTGCATTGGGAGCGCAGAGTCTTAGCCACTGGACCACCAGGGAAGTCCCAGAAGATCCAATTTTTGAGGAGGAAACCAGTGGAAATGAGAACTATTTGGATGTGTGGTGACACATCGTTCCATTAGAAATGGTTTTTAATCATGCAAATCTCACCCATTTGTGCTCAGACACAAGGCATAGCTTCCTTTCTTTGCCATTCCTAAAAGGTATTTTTCTTTCTTTTTTTGAATGGAGCTGTTCTCTGGGGACACAGTTACTTTCCTACATTATTACATGACGCTGGAAATATCCTTGACCTGGAAAGTCTTTTCTTTTATCTTAATATGACTTGGAAGAATTTTAGAAATTGCTACTGTCTGCTAAGAAACAGAGTAATTCTATTTTGTTCTAATCCCTGTCCACCTCTGTGCCTTAAAAGCTCAAAGAAGCTTTTGGATTTCTTTATCTAATATTTTCCAACCATCTAAATCTACAGTTTTCAACTGTAAAAAAGCAAGCAAGAGACAGCATGAGAGGATAAATGGAGATTCTTAAGCCCTACCTTCCTTGTGCATCTGTGATCACGGTGATTGCTTTCTTTTATTATTATTATTTTGGCTGTGTTGGGTATTTGACTCTGAGGGGTTTTCTCTAGTTGTGGCTAGCAGGGGCTACGCTCTAGCAGTGTATGGAGTTTTTAATACAGTGGCTCTCTTGTTACAGAGCTTGGACTCGAGGGTGCACAGGCCCAGTAGCTGCGGCCCCCGCGGGCTCTTAGAGCATGGATGGACGCAGTAGTCGTGGTGCACGGGCTTAGTTGCCCGGTGGGCATGTGAAATCCTCCCGGACCAGGGACTGAACTCATGTCCCCTGCATTGTCAGGTAGATTCTTAACCACTGGACCACCAGTGAAGTCCAGTGATACCCTTCTTTCAAATTTCATGTTCAAAAGCTTAAAGCGAAGTTTGATTTTTGTCCCTCACATGTGTGTGAACTCCTCTTTGAAAATATTCATTTTTGAATCTGGAAAGTGTTGGGGAAAGAGGCAGGATCCTGGGCAGTTTGAAGGGGCCCCACACACCACCAAGCATCCTGCCTGGGTCAGTTAACAGGATGAACCTCCTCCCCAGAATGCCATGCAGGTGTTTCCACAGTCTGCACCTGGACCTGGTCTCAAGCCCCCTAGCCCAGCCTACGAGGTGCAAGACCCCTCCCTTCTCACGGTTCCCAGGGCACCAAGCAGTTCCCCCACCCCTTTCCTCTGCTGTCCCCTCCAGCCTCACCAAACCCTTCCTTCCTATGTGAATATTCACAAAGCACTAGCATATACTTCGAAGCTGCAAAGTCACACGACCACCACACCTTAGCCATCCTTTTATATTCCTTACTCAAGTCCATGCTGAAGTTTATTTATTTATTTATTTTTGTTTTGAATTAGTTTGTTTTTTGCACTATCTCTAACTGTGACTATATCAAATCTTGTCAATGATCTGGCTCACCCAGGGTGTGTAACCTTCTTGGTTGTGACTTCAACTAGATTTTCATAAATGCCCTACACTTTCAAAGAGATGTAAATGCTACAGCAATTAAACTGAGCAGTCTGTTTCTCAAGGCTTTCCTTTACAACATCACCACCAAGACATTCATCAAATGATAGAGGAACGACAACAGTGTGTTTTGGAATGATAAAAAACCACGTTGGATTCACAAACCTACCTGAAAGAGCGTTTCTCCATACAGTCCATCTGCTCTACCTCCCCAGGCTTTGGCTAAAGCGCCATTCAAACTAGGATGCTCAGAAAGGCAGTGGCATCAGGGTTTATATTCCCCTTATAACTCTCTTCTGTTATGGACTAACTGTAGCATCAGTGGGCTTCCCTGGTGGCTCAGATGGTAAAAAATCTGCCTGCAATGCAGGAGAACTGGGTTCAATCACTTGGTAGGGAAGATTCCCTGGAGAAGAGAATAGTTACCCACTCCAATATTCTTGCCTGGAGAATTCCAAGGACAGAGGAGCCTGACGGGCTACAGTCCATGGGGTCGAAAAGAGTCTGACATTACTGAGGGACTAACACTTTCACTTTTCATTGTACCATCAACAACAACAAAATTCCTTGAGTCTCTAGTTCTCCCTCAAGACCTAGTTTTCCCTCTGCTTCTTTTTTACTTATGTTTTATTCTGCAGAAATGCCAAGTCAAAGCACACTTTAAAATCAGTCGTCAAGAAGAACAATTAAGTCCCCAGCTCTCCCTTCTTCTGATTCTCCAGCCATCTGTCTGCTGGAGATTCCAGCTAGGATGTGGTGTGATCATCATCTCTGAGAGAAAGTTAATCCTCTTCTCTGGAACACACCAGGGCTCTTTTCTCTTTTCTGGCAAAACACAGAATGACATTTAGACAATCCCACTTCCATCCCTGAGATGGCTTGTGCAAGAAAAAGGGGCTGTTTTCTTGCTCTTGACCTTCCTCTCCATTGAAGTGACTGCAAGCAGGTCAGGAGAATGCTAGGTTAGAAATGCCAGCACTGCAGACCCTGCAGGAGGAATCTCCAGCTGAGGGAAGAGCCACTTCTGATGGGTCAGAGCATCCCGTGTTGACCTGTGTGTCATCAGGCAGGCATCGTGCCTAGTTCTGTTTCCTAACACTGCCAGTGGGTGGCAGGTAGGGGAGGTGAATGAGATGAAATAGGCTTTTATTTGGGTCAACTCCAGGACAATTAATTAAGGGCAACTGAGGCACTGGAGGATGGTTTTAGAAAGAAAAACCCTGCTAGGATCACTGTCTTCTCTGATTTCAATTTATCAAAGGAACTATAAAATCCTTAAGATTTTGAGCTCTCCAGATGATTCTATTAGGCAGCCAGAGCTGAGAACCACTGGTCAACATCTACCATTGTATTTATTAATAAAACTTTTAAAGATAGAACAGCAAGCAAGTCCATGTGTTTTTGAATGTATTCAAATAGGTAATTTCTGGAAGCTCACTCCCAGTCCTGAAACCAGTGTGCTAGAGAAGCAGCCATCCCTGGTTGGGTACAGGGCACCCACCACCTCTCTCCTTCCCGCGAATATGTTCTTACAGATGACTTTGCTGCAAGTGAACTCAGAGTGCAAGGGAAGGAAAGATGCCTCAGAAGAACACCACCAAGCCAGAGGGGTGTGGAGGAGCACAAGGCATTTGCCTCCTGGAATGGGACACCGATTATTATGGGATGGTTCTGACCTACAGGGGCTTCCCTGGTGGCTCACCCAGTAAAAAATCCACCTGCAATGTGGGAGACCTGGGTTCAATCCCTGGGTTGGGAAGATCCCCTGGAGAAGGGAACAGCCACTCACTCCAGTACTCTGACCTGGAGAGTCGCAAAGAGTCAGACACAACTGAGCTACTTTCACTTCACTTCACTTCTGACCTGCAAACTATATACGACCCCATTCTAGACCTTAGTGAAGTTCCAGATGGATGAGCAACTGAACAACAAAGGAGAAGGCAGCAACCAAGGCTGGGACTCACCAATGGGCCAAGGTCAGTTGGACAGCCCAGTGGTCGGTCACCCTGGGGACAGGGCAGGAACCTCCACCGATCCAGAGTCAATGATTAGAAAAAGTCTTTGGTCTGGGGTGGGATTTGGAGGTGAGGGGCCCCAAAGGAGGAGCAAGCCCACCCACTTAACCTTCAGCGGGGGTTGGGGCGGGGGAATGTTCCCAGGAAGCGCCTAGTTCACTGGACATGGTGACATCCCTCACAGGTCACTGAAAGAAGGTGCAAACCAGCAAGAACGCAGTCTTTGAAAATGGAAAGTGTCTGATTCTGTGACCCCACGGACTCCAGCCTGCCAAGCTCCTCTGTCCACGGGATTCTCCAGGCTAGAACACTGGAGTGGATTTCCATGCCCTCCTCCAGGGGATCTTCCCTACTCAGAGATGGAACCCAAGTCTGTGTTTCCTGCATTGCAGGCAGATTCCTTACCCTTGGAGCCATTGGGGAAGCCCTTGAAAATGGAAGAAAAGTTAAAAGCCTGGCATGGCAAGCCAGGACTGAGCCAGCCCCATCCAGGGTGAGGAGGTTGTTTACCCAGGGACCGGCCCCAGCAGCACCATCTGTTGGTGAGCTCCCTTCCTTAAGGACATTTCACGTGGGATCAGTCAGGTGTTGTTTTAAAAACAAAGAAAGAAAAAAGCTGTTCAAGGACATTTCCTGTGCAGGCGTGGTCACGTGAGGCAGCCGCAGGGGACTGATGGGGGCGGGAGCCCAGGGCCCTCCCTGAGGCTACAGAGCTGGGAACCCAGGGACTCCGTCCTCAGCCAGGACTCTGTTGGGGGCAGGAATTAGGTGGGTCAAGTCAAGGGAAGCCCGGAAACTGGGCTCAGTGAAAGTTTCTGGATTATCTTTCTACCATACCCTACAGTATTCTTCTCCATACTTGTTTTTAAAATATACAAATACCTACACACAGAATATACATGCATGCATAGCATGTGTCTGAAGATTTCACTCGTTTCGGGTGAGTGGGGCTGGAAGGGACTTTGGTCCCTTCAAAGATCTTTCTGAAATACAGAGTATTTCCTCTCAATTTTACCCAAAGACTCAATTTTACCCAAAGAAGCAATAAGCCTTAACATGGAAGAAGCTTAATTTTGCTAACATCCAGGGATAATAATAATAACTCTATTTATATTAGAATCACTTTCAGTGTTGATATAACTTTAGAGTTCAGGCCATCTTCATGATCTCCTCCTGCTCCCAGACCTCCAAAGTGATCATCAGAAAACACCAGGGTAATTCACACACACACACACACACAACCCTCCGTGGCTGCCCATTGCCTACAGGAAAAAAGGTCACACCCTTTGGCTTGACACATAGTTCTGCCCCTGTCTGTTTCACCTCCTCAGGTGCCTTCTTTCCTTCATGACCTTGAACTCACTGTTCCTTATTCCTAAAATTGCCTTTTCTCCTTGATCTGACCTTGAAGCTCTCCAGGATTGTCTTCAAATATTGCCTGGTTCCAGATAATTTCTCATTCCCCAAAATGATCATTATTCTCCTTTCTGTGCCCCCACTTTGTAAATTAGTAAATTCATTTAATGGTCTGTTTGCCTGTCTCTGCTGCTACGTTGCAACCTTAACAAACAGGAACTTGGCGTTCACTAATGGATGCCACCAGAACCTAGCACAGTCTCACAAGTGCTGACTAAGCATCACTGTGATGCTACTTCTCAAGATTTTCATGAGATTAATATCATATGAGTAAGATCTAGCTGCCTAGAATATAGATCTAGCTATTAGTATTATACATTTGTTAAACGAATGCTCAAATCTCACTTTATCAAATTTTACTCATATGGTCATGCAGAAAGTTCACATTTAAATTCGTGCAAAGTAGACTCGATCAGAGCAGGCAGAGCCTTGGAATGAGCCTGGAATGCTCACTCACTTGGCCCCTCTACGGCTCAGCTTTCTCACTCTACAGACTCACCAAAAGTATTAGTCACGCCTGCCCCACGAGACAAGCAGGTCCAGGAGTGCCTGCTGATAACATTCCTGGAGTTCTATCACCAGCACTGAAGACTTATTGTGAAACGAGGACCATGTTGCACACAAAAAGAAATGGACATATTCCTGGCTTTCAAAGAGAGCAAGCAGCAAATACAGACATGAGGACAATAACAACAAGCTAGAGTTTGGTGACTGCAAAGTCCATTCACAGCACGAGGGAGGGAGAAGGTGGGAGCTGGGAGCGGCGTGGGGGGCGATGCTCAGGTGGATTCTTTGCCTCTCTTGGGCTGTGGGGGTTACGTGTTGCCTTGTTTAGTCCTCATAATAGGGTGAGGTGAAGATTGTTAGCCCATCTTAGAGATCACCGTGGAGACTCTGAGAGGCTAAGTCACTTGACGAAACCATGTTGATGATACACGAGGCTTCCAGTTGTGACACCAGCCTGGTCCCCAAGTGGGATGGGAAGGCCTCCTGAAGGTAGTGGGACCACACGGGAAGAAGGAGTGTCTCGGGAAGAAGGGGCCAAGAGGACAAAGATTCAGAGGGTAAATATAGTTTGACAGAAGGGATAGCCTGTGTTTGTTTGTGTGTGTGTGATGTGGGAGTGGGAACAGGGAGTCATGGCTGAAAAAAAGACTGTGGACCAGTAGACTAGGGCCAGATTGTGGAGTGCTTTGAGTTTCAGGCCTAGGATAAATTTTTTCACTAACGATAATGATAATGAGATATATATGTGTGTCTATATATATATATGTATATACAGGCCATGGGAGAAGGCAATGGCACCCCACTCCAGTACTCTTGCCTGGAAAATCCCATGGACAGAGGAGCCTAGTAGGCTACAGTCCATGGGGTCGCTAAGAGTTGTATACGACTGAGCGACTTCACTTTCACTTTTCAGTTTCATGCATTGGAGAAGGAAATGGCAACCCACTCCAGTGTTCTTGCCTGGAGAATCCCAGGGA
>NW_011495057.1:1908307-1912287 GCF_000754665.1 Bison bison bison | reverse complement strand
GTTCCCCAGCCAGGGAATGAACCCATCCCCCCTCCATCTCTGCACTGGGAGCTCATAGTCTTAACCACCTGAACTGCCAGGCAAGTCCAATAATGATCATTTTTAAATTAATAGTAATAATACTTTGTGATTATCGAGGTGCCTTTCTTATGACCAACTTAAAGGTCTTTCCAATCTGTGAAGTCAAATTCTCCCTATCATTCACTCCATTTTATGAATCTGGAAACTGAGACAAAGAACATTTTAGAAACTTGTGCAAAGTCGTGACACAAGAGGCGCCTTGAACACCTAGTCCCTGGCAATCTGAAATACTCTATGCAAAACTTAACAACATCTGAGCCCTGAGCCTCACTTTTTTCATCTGTAAATTGGACATAATAACATCTATGAAGTGGTCTTAAAGAGCTTTTCCAGCTTTGTAAGATAGCACACGCAGAGGTAGGATGTACAGATAGGGAGATAAGCAGAGTATTTCCTGTCATCCTGGAAATGTCATTAGGGCCCTTTGGAATAGGGGTCTAATGTTCAGAGAGATTTATCTGGAAGACAGAAATCTGCAGCTCAACGAGGCTGTGCTGGTGGGCCCTGGGGGAGGAAACCACCACCTTTGCACATTGAACCACTAACAATTGCTGAGTGTGCTACTTTGCTCCCGCTAGTAAAATCTTGTCAAACAGGAAACAGGTTTTTAAGGCAATGGGGTCCCCGTGAGTTCAAACTTCTGCTTTCAAATGTTCTTCCAAGATGCACAATTGGCACAGACTTACAGGAAATATTTAATTGGAATCGGAAGGCGCTGGCTCCACGGGCCTTGTTTTATATTGTCTGCGGGCTTCTGCTGAAATGACTTCGGTGTGGAAGCAGCGGTCACTCGTTTTTATATTTGCCGATGGGGAGTGAACCCAAAGCAGACTCTGCGGGGGCGGCTGGGGCCCCAGTGCCGTCTCCCCGGCGGTCAGGAAAAGAAAGGAGGAGGAAAACTGTCGCAGGAGAATTACGCTCAGAGAAGAGCCGGGCTGAGACAGACTCCGAGTGACATATTTATGAGCTCAGTATCAGTTGCTTGAGCTGATAAGCATTGGTCATTCGAGGAAGGAAAAGTCACCTTTGTGTATATAAAATATACAAGATTCATAGCCTGAAAGGACTGAACAGGAAAGCATTAGGTAAATAGAGGATTTCCCTTCAACTATAATGTGAAAATTAAATGACTTCAAGAAGGAAGAAGGGAGGTGTTTCTGAGTCAAATGTTGAGAAAACCAGTGATTCCTTAATTTGAAATCAAGCTTAACTGGCTTTCAACCTTTTTTGGCCCACTTCTGAGAACACAGAGAAAAGACATTCCTTCTTCCCAAAAACCCTTTGGTCTAGTCTCCCTTTTGCATGTCCCCTGCTTAGCCTCAAAATGAATACACAGGCTTTAGAGTCTAATGGATGGAGTTTAGACTCTCAGGTCTGCCTTTAACTGCCTCAATGGGATTGGCAAATACTCATTGGAAGGATTGATGCTGAATCTGAAGCTCCAGTACTTTGGTCACCTGATGGGAAGAGCCAACTCATCGGAAAAGACCTCAATGCTTGGAAAGATTGAAAGCAAAAGGAGAAGGGGGTGGCAGAGGATGGGATGGTTAGATAGCATCACTGACTCAATGAACATGAATTTGAGCTAACTTTGGGAAACAGTGGAGGACAGAAGAGCCTGGCACGCTACAGTCCATGGGGTTACAAAGAGTCTGACGCAACTTAGTGACTGAAAATCAACGACCACCAAGTCTCCCTCCTGTATTTGCAAATGATGGTTCATCATCTCAGATTTTTGTGAGGATTAGATGAGAAAATGCATTTTCCATGCCTCCCAAGTGCCTGGCATCTAGGGAGTGTTCTGTCAAGGTGACCTACGATTATCCTGGTACCACAAACTGCTTGTTTTTCCCAGAGTTTTCCAATCGTGGGACACCCCAGAGTTTGGCAGTTATTCTCTCTGCGTGTTAAGAACTTCTCCCAGGGTCCTCCAAAACTAGATTTCGTTTACAAATCTATGTTGGATGGGACTTCACTGGCGATCCAAGGGTTAAGACTTCGCCTTCCGTGCATGGGGTGCAGGCTAGATCCCCTGGAACCCACATGCCTCGGGACCAAACAACCAAAACATTAAACAGAAGTAATATTGTAACAAGTTCAATAAAGACTTTTAAAATGGTCCGTATTAAATAAATAGAAATCCATGTTGGAGTCTAGAGCACTTTGATAGAGGAGGGTGGTGGGGGAGGGGATAGAAGAAGAGCTTTTCCTGGAAATCCTCTTCTGATCTAGTTTCCCAGTCCCCAAACTACCTTGATCCCTGGAAATGACCTCCGTACCTTGGCTTTTAGAGTGTTCAGTGACTCCTGGATTAACCCTCCCAAGGTAGATAAAAGTCCTTCTGCCCTACTCCGAAGACCCCCTAAACCTTCCCCTTTCCTTGTTCCCAACTTCCTCCTGGAACCCGCGAGATTCTGGTCTGATAAGCCTATCTCCATGCGAAGTCAGGCTTTGCATATCTCAGAACCCATCTTACTGGGATAATATTCTCCTCTGTGAGCCACTAGCTGACTGAGTCCCCATTCAGGCACCCCTGTAGGTTCCTTCCTGATGAGGGTTTGTGATGAATGTCCTTCCCTCAGGCTGGGTTAGACAAGATATTCTGTCCAAGAAAAAAAGACAGGAAAAGACCTTATCTTTATAGAATCTTCTATCTCAGGGGATAACCTCCTGTCCATTTGCATCCACCAAGTATATTCTCAGAAGCCCCCTTTCAGTGACTCCTGGGTGTCAATGAGCTGACTCCATGGAGTAAACATTACTCACAGAAACCCTTTTTATTTTATTTTTTGACTGTGCCACATAGCTTTCAGGATCTTAGTTCCCCTACCAGGGATTGAACCCAGGCTCAAGACAGTGGAAGTCCACAGTCCTGATCACTGGATCCCCAAGGAATTCCCTGAAGCCTGTGTTTTGTTTCTTTTTCTAGTTTATTCAAATTTTATTTATGATTCAGTGTTTGTAGGTTGTACATTTCAAGGAATTTATCCATTTTCTTTAATTTACCTGATTTGTTGGCATGTAATTTTCTCTTAGATTCTTTCCATATCTGTGGTATGAGTGGTAACATCTTTTTCAATTATTTATTCAAGTCATCCTTTCTCTTTTATTTTTTAAATTTTTTATTAATTTTTTTATTGAGGCATAGTTGATTTGCAATATCATGTTAGTTTCAAGTAGACAACATGGTGATTCAGATACTCTTTCCTTATAGGTTATTATAAAATATTGAGTATAATTCCCTGTGCTACAGAGTTGGTCCTTATTGGTTATCTGGGGCTTCCCTGGTGGCTCAGATGGTAAAGAGTCTGCCTGCAATGAGGGAGACCTGAGTTCGATCCGTGGGTTGGGAAGATTCCCCTGGAAACCAGGGGTGTCAACCCACAACTGGAGTGGCAACCCACTCCAGTATTCTTGCCTGGGAAATCCCATGGATAGAGGAGCCTGGCAGGCTACAGTCCATGGGGTCACAAAGAGTCGGACAAAACAGAGCAACTAACACTTTCACTTTGTTGGTTACCTATTTTTTTTAATTGGAGAATAATTAATTTGCAATATTGTGTTGGTCTCAGTGTCAGACTTTATTCTGGCGGGCTCCAAAATCACTGCAGATGATGATTGCAGCCATAAAATTAAAAGACGCTTACTCCTTGGAAGAAAAGTTATGACCAACCTAGATAGCATATTCAAAAGCAGAGACATAACTTTGCCAACAAAGTCTGTCTAGTCAAGGCTATGGTTTTTGCAGTGGCCATGTATGGATGTGAGAGTTGGACTGTGAGGAAAGCTGAGCACTGAAGAATTGATACTTTTGAACTGTGGTGTTGGAGAAGACTCTTGAGAGTCCCCTGGACTGCAAGGAGATCCAGCCAGTCCATTCTGAAGGAGATCAGTCCTGG
>NW_011495057.1:1905666-1908116 GCF_000754665.1 Bison bison bison | reverse complement strand
CGACTGACCTGAACTGAACTGCCATACATGAATATGAGTCAGCTATAGGTATACATATGCCCCTCCCCTCCTTGAACCTCCCTCCCATCTCCCACCCATTCCCACCCTCTCTAGGCTGTCACAGAGCCCTGGATTTATAAATCTCCTTTTTCCTCCTCAAGCCTCTCCATGACCTCTGCCGCAATAAAATATATCTCTAGCTTTTAATTTTAAGTCACTGTCTCAGAACTCCTTACGTGGGACTTGCCCCAAATGAATACCTCCAGGGCATCCTAATATTTATTTTTATTTCATACCCCACAGTCCATCAGCAAATTCCAGTTCACCTCTGTTTATGTTTGGAACACTGCTCATCCTCTCCTTTGTTCCTAACCTGGGACAAGCCACCATCATCTCTTACCCAGTTTACTGCCAAAGTCCCTTAACTGGACTCCCCACCTCTACCCTGCCCATCTCGAGTCCATCTCATGCAGCAGCCAGAGGGGCCCTTTTAAAAGTTAAGTCATCACTTCTCTGCTCAAAACACTCCCTGAGTCCCCATCACATCCTGAGAAAATAATGAAGTGCCCTGTGAGGCCCCCTCATCTGCCACTTCATTTTCCGAGGCTTCAGTTACCCTTTAGTCAGAAAATATTAAATACTAAATTCCAAAAATAAGCAACTCATACGTGGGTATGTTTGTTTTGTGTTTTGTTTTTGCTACAGTGCGTGGTTGGCGGGAAGTTAAATGTTAGCTTCTGACCAGGGACTGAAGCCAGGCCCCTGCAGTGAAAGCGCTGAGTCCTAACCACTGGACCGCCAGGGAATTCCCTTATAAGTTTTAAGTTGCCCGCTGTTTTGAGTCATGTGATGAAATCCACTCTGCCTCACCCAGGACGTGAATCATCCAGGGTATCCTACCTATGAGTCACTTAGTTATCAAATGACTATCTTGGTTGGGGCTTCCCTGGTTGCTCAGATGGTAAAGAATCCACCTGCCAGTGCAGAAGACTCGAGTTCAGTCCCTGGGAGGGGAAGATCCCCTGGAGGAGGAAATGGCAACCCACTTCAGTATTCTTGCCCAGGAAATTCTATGGACAGAGGAGCCTGGCAGGCTACCGTTCCAAAAAAGAGTCCGACACAATTTATCGACTCAACAACAGACAACAACGACTATCATGGTAGCACAGGGCTTGTGTTCAGTGACTTACTTTACCTAATAATGGCCCCAAAGCACAAAAGCAGTGATGCTGGCTGTTTAGATACTCTCTTACCATGGCTAGTTTCTAAATTAAACTTTATCACAGGTGTGTATGTGAAGGAAAAACGTAGGATACATAGGGTTCAGTACTATCTGATGCTTCAGACATCCACTGAGGGTCTTGGAATATATCCCTCGAAGATAAGAAGGGACAACTGTATGGCCCACTCAGTCAAACTCCACCCAGGCTCTGTGTACTCCTCTCGTCCCATCTACCATCCTCCCCCTCGATCAGCTCCTTCTGCAGTCACACTAGTTTTTGGGTTCTGTGAATGTGCCAAGCACAGCTCTACCTCAGGGCCTTTGCACGTTCCATCTGCCAAATAGCCCTTCTCCAGATAGCCACATGGCTCACTTCCTCACCTCCTTCAGCACCTTCTTAAAGTCTCGTCATATCAACTAAGCTTTTCCTGACTATTCCGTTTAAAACTGCAACCCCTGCTGTCATATCCTGTATATTAGTGTCCTGACTTATTTTTCTCCATATCATAGGCCACTACTTAACTGGTATGTAGTTGATCATTTATTTAGTTAATTTTACATCTCATATCACTGACCTCACTAGAATGTAAGCTCCAGAAGGGCAGGGGTTTCTGTCTGCACTGTTCCCATGTCTCCAGTGTCTGAAACAATGTCTGGTACCCAGGAAAAGCTTTAATCATATTCAGGCTCAATAATTGGATGAATAGGATGAATGCCCTTCCTTCAATGCCTCAGTTCTATGGGAGGCAGACATAATCATTCAGGTCAGAACAGGAGTTAGAACTGGTCTTAAACTCCTTTGATTGCGTTTTACTACCTGTTTGACCTTGAGCAAGACACCTAACCTCAAAACTTTAGGTTCTCAACAGTAAAATGGGAATAATAACTTTACCCATCTCACAGGACTGTGTGGCTAAATAATTTCTAGACAGTGCTTTGTCCAGAACTTCAATAAGTGATAGGTACAGTTATTGTCACTGCTATCATTATTATGAGGTGCCATAAACAACCAGAATAAAACTCCCTAGCCATGGAATGGAAGAAAAAGAACACAGAACACTTTCTAAACTAATTACCAAATAGAACAACTGTGACTCAGGAATGTGTTGGCTTTCTCACTGGAAATTGCTGCATTTTCATTATTGTAAAGCATACCACTAATAACTTCCTTAGAGAAGCAAAAAAAGGGCATGGCAGGAAGTAGAAAAATATTTTCCAATCACTGCAG
>NW_011495057.1:1891638-1905566 GCF_000754665.1 Bison bison bison | reverse complement strand
CAGACTCCCCGCATCAATCGTTTTCTTCTTGCAGTGGGGTAATCTCAAGTACATGACACAAGATAAACACAGAGCCATGCTCCACTGAATTTATAAAAGGATGTTGTTTATTTTTATCACATTTATTAGACTTGAAAGATATCCTTTAGTTCTCAGATCACCATCGGTGTCCTTGTTTATTTCTGGGCTGCTGAGTGCTTCAACAAATAATAGATGGCTGATTTTCACCTTGTGCAGTCTAGTCAAGTGCTCAAGTGCCGGGGTTGAAGATGGCTCTGGGGGGTGATGCACTGATGTGTTGGGGGCTTATTTTTTTATGTTTTGGCCATGCTGTGCAGATCGTGGGATTTTAGTTCCTCAACCAAGGATTGAACCCAGCCCTCGGCAGTTAGAGTGCACAGTCCTAGCCACTAGACCACCAGGAAATTCCCTGTTGTTATTGCTTTTTACATTTATATACTATGTATTTTTGTATTTGGCAGCACCAGGTCTTAGTTGGGGCACATGGGATCTAGTTCCCTGATCAGGGATGGAACCCGGGTCCCCTGCACTGGGAGCTTGGAGTCTTAGCCACTGGACCACCAGGGAAGTGTCCCCGTCAGGATTTTAAAATAACATTTTTTTCTGGTAATTTAAGGCAACCTGGAATTCTGTGAGATTCAAAAAAATAGGAATGGTTCTTCTACTTGCCAGGAGAATCAATCAACTCTGTTAGGCTGTTGGAGCCTACTGGGCATTTTATGAATGGTGAACACACTGTTCAAGACTCAGAGCAGTTTGGCAGTCTGCCACTGCCTATGGGGCCAAGAAATGGTTCTCAGATTCCTTCCCCAGCTATCCCCTGTTCTCCTTTGCCCTCTCAGCACTACTGTCTTCCCTTCTGGAGAAGTCCAACGATGCAGAGGTCATGGCTAGGGCAGTGGAAGTTCGATCACACACGCGTCCTCTCCAGCCCCACAATTCAGTCCGGTGGGGCTACTACACTCTCATTTGTTCCCTCATCTTGGGGTCCCTCTGGTCTACTTCTGCACTAAAAAGGGGGATGAGGGAGTTGTTAGGAAGTGAAGATTTCTCCATCTTTTATCCTTTACTATCCTCTTAATATGTGTGCTCAGTCGCTTCTGTTGTATCTGACTCTGACCCCATGGATCTTAGACCCCTGGGCTCCCCTGTCCATGGAATTCTCCAGGCCAGAATACTGGACTGGGTAGCCATTCCCTTTTCAGGGGATCTTCCCGACCTAGAGACTGAACCCAGGTCTCCTGCACTGCAGGCAGATTCTTTACCATCTGGAGACAGAGGACACTGAATATAGATATTCTTCTCTTTCATGTCAGAAAAGGCTCTTGATTAAAATAACTTTTAAGGCTGACTATAAAAGGAGACTTAAAATTTCCTGACTGTGCTGAGGATGCAGTGACTTGGGGAACTGAGTTAGGCGGGGTCTCCAATCTTCCCTGTTGCTATCTCACAGCTCCTGCCTCCTGCAACCTCTGGCCACAGCCCGGTGGGCTGCAAAGCACCCAGGACTCAGTCAGCACCCTGTAGATCCAGCTTGGGAAAGCCGCTCAGTCAGCCCAGTCCTCAGTGTCCTCCATTATAAAACCAAGACCTTGGGCTCAGGCACGTTGCAATCCCTCCCCTCTGCAAAGTTCTGGGGTTCTGTCATTGTACAAGCAGTGACACCCCCTGTGGTGCTTTCAGTCCTGAGTGACGCCATCAGTGGTCATCAGGAGTAAAGTGGCCCCTGAATCTAAAACGTTTCTCCTCCCCGTTGTGTGTCCTTGAAGAGTCAGTTCTGTAGAGCCTACCAGGAAGCCCCTGGAGGGAAGGAGCAAGTCCCATACAAAAGGAGTTTCTCTGAGGGCTGAGATCACCGTGGTGTCAGCTCTGGGTTAGAGATCAGAGTCCCTCAGATGGGTCCTGTCTCATCTAACAGCTCCATCATTTAATCACACTTTTTTCTTTCCCCTGAAACCAAAGGTGGGGAGTAGCTGTGGATCAGAGGCATAAGAACAAAGGACACCCTCCCCCACAGAGGAAATACAGTGAGGATTATCCATTTTCAAAGGTACAATAATGAAATACTTTCCTTCCCCTGAACAGGCAATTTTATCAGGGTTCACTGCAGGGGAAACAAGATGCTATTGTCTCGATTTAATTGGCATAATATCTCCCCCTCCTCCAAATGGTCGTTCAGACAGCTGCTAAAGGCTTTCTGCTGGAAGATGAAATCTCTTTCAACTTGGCACCTTCATCCTGGCCAGGCCCCTCACATTGCCTTCTCCCAGTGGCTGCCTCCTCTGGGTGCCAGGATCTGGAACATTCTCCAGGTTATTTTTACCCCTCACCTCCACACAGCCTGGGTGTTAAACCAGCCAACAATGGAGCCGCTCCACAGTCCCCACAAAAGTCACAGAATTCCTAAAATTCTTTCTGGATCCGTTCTGAGACTCGGCAGCTGCAGTGAGGGGAGTCCAGAGTGAAGACTCCTAGAGAATTCTATCATGAAGACCTGAACTTTTTTTCTTTTTTTAACTTAAAAGACTTTTTTTAAACTTTTTATTTTGCATTGGAGTATGTGGGTGTGTGTATGTGCTCAGTTGCTCAGTCATGTCCAACTCTTTGGGACCCAATGAACTGTAGACTGCTAGGCTCTTCTGTCCATGGAATTCTCCAGGCAAGAATACTGGAGGCAGGTGCCATTTCCTTCTTAATCGGAATATAGCCGATTAACAATGTTGTGATAGTTCAGATTGACAGTGAAGGGACTCAGCCATATGTACACATGTATCCATTCTCCCCCAAACTCCTCTTCCATCCAGGCTGCCATAACATGGAGCAGAGTTCCCTGAGCTCCACAGTAAGGACCTGACCTTTCTGTCCCTTGGAATGGAAGAAAGGGAAATGTTGAGTAATCAGCAAAGTATCCTGCTGGCCAGAGCTTTACCCAACCCAATCGATCTATCTCTGTGGCCCCTCTGTCTTATGGCTGGACACCTCAGCCAACAAAGTCAGGTGGGCCCCACCTGGGCAGGGCTGGGCAGCCACTACTGGCATCTCACCACTTTCTGGCTAAGAAAACACAGAAGCTAGCTGTCTGGGCGTGGCAGCTACCTGCCTGCCACCTCCGGGTCCTTCTTTCCAGAGGGATTTGAGAATAGAAACTCGAAAGGGGATCAGGTGGTGGGTTGGAAGGTGTAATCTCCAGGGAGAACAATGCGAAGTCCCAATATCAAGCAGACAGATAGTGGGACACTTGCATACAGAGCTCCTACTGCCCAGATGCTGAGCTCCCTTGATAAGCGAACCCATGACTATGGATCTCCCACCCCGCCCGCTGCTACATCATGCATATTACTGAAGAAGACTCAGATCTCCCGTTAGAACTTCAACCCAACAGCAAGTTAATAAATTCTTACAACTTAAATTAAACTTACTCATAAGACTGCCGTTCAATCCCCCCACTATTTTCCTCTTCCCCACCCACCCCACCCACTCTATTCTGCAACTAGTTAAAGAGGATTGAAATCTCTAGGGTTTTTTCTTTTTTAAATCAGGACTTTCTGCTAAAGATAACTTGTCTCTAACTCAACTTGTCCTGACAGTGCTTTGGCAAAAGTATCTTAAGAACCCTGTTTCTGGTGAGTTGTGAGATCTCTGAGAAGCCCTAGTCTCTGAATCAGACTTTTAAACCCAATGTGAATTATCCCAGAAAGACAATAGATTTAAAATCAAGAAACAAAAGTTTGTAGGTGATTTTCTTCTTGTGGTGTTTTGTTTTGGGGGGAAGCCTTGAAAGCTCAAGTCGGGGAATTTCTAACACTATCTTCCACCAGGATTACATTTCACACAAGACACTTCTGACCTCCAGACTGAAAAAGGGAAAAAAAAAAAGATAACAAGAAAATAAAAACTAACTCATGAAACGAAGCCTGTTTCTTCCATTTGGTTGGAAGAATACATGATGAACTTTCATTTTTAAATTTTAATTCTGGAACATAAGATTACATCATAAGTTTCCCAGGATAAAATCAGTGGCATTGACCCATGTACCAGACCACCATGACACAGGTGTTTGGTTTAAAGGGGCTCTTCAAAACTCTGTGATTCAAAGAAAGGTTGTGGAGGCACATGTCTATGAAAGCTCTCAGACTTATGATTGGAAAGGATTCTTTCCTTTGAAGCCTCCCCAACTTGTGTGAGCAGCTGAGAAAGCAGAGTGACGGTCACCTCATTACATGAAGACCCCTGAGCCAAGAATGACTCAAGCCTGAAGAGGCTTCCTTCTTCAGTCACAGTGATGGCTAGCCCATGTTCACATTCCAGCACACACACACACACACACACACACACACACACAAGCAACAATGGCAGGCATTAGTTGCTCTAAGAAGGGATATTGGACTAGAATGGAAAGAGTTGTAAAATAAGAACTTGTACTTCCAGTATAAGATGGTAAGTCCTGGGGATGTAACGTACAGCACAGTGACTGTACTTAACGATATAGCTGCTAGATCTGAGATACAAATCCTATCATAGAGTGGCAATTACAATGTTACCTGGAAATAAAATGGTAAACAATGAAGTCCCCATGACCACATAACTGCTGCCTCCCCCTTGGCGTCATGCCATCCATTTTCTCCAAGGGTGGATGCTGGGCAAATGGACAGCCCCACCATTCTAGACAATGGCTTATCCATTATCTACCAGAGATGCGGATGTCCCCGGGCCTTTTCCCCAAATCCTGGGTCACTCATGTGTATGTATTTTTCTATTGCCTCTTGCACTCATACATAAATAGTAGTATTACTTACAAACTTCATTTCAGAAAAAATAAAAAATAAAAACCTGGGCATCAGATTTTCATTCTTTTCTTCCCCCGTGCCCCCCGTACACTTTTCCGTGGTGACTGGTTGATCTTGTTTACTTTTCTATTTTATGAGCCTTGGCCTTCCTGCCACCCTCCAGAGCACGGCCACAGTGTGGTTCTCCTCCTGCATTTCCTTGTAACAAGGATGTATTAGTTCCCCTTTTGTAGACACCTAGAACCACCAATGACCTCTTTCATCATGAGGGCTAACACTTTTATTTCCTCAAACTACCTTCTTGGGTTTGTTTTTTAATACTTCTTAAATCACAAAAAAATTGAGTCACGAATCCTAGACATACTGTTCCTGGTGTCTATGTGTCATTTACCAAAAAAAGAAAAGGAAAAGTGGAGAGGGAGCAGATAGTAAGAGAAGTTTAATACCTAAGCACGAATTGGGTGTCAGCTCTTCTCATGAAGGATTTAACATCTTGTTTCCAAAAATGCATTCTCAAAAAAAAAAAAAAAGTGTGTTCTCAAGGGAGGTTAGAGGTAAATTGTCAAATACTTTTGATGCTCCTCTTAGTTAGCAAGTTCCATAATTAACCAATCGTATCAGGAGGGTTTATAGCCCACATTTGTTGCTTTAACTGTAATTGGGTTATTTCACACAAGTCAATGGCTCCAGTCTGCAAAGCCAATGGAGAAGAAGCACGCAGCCATCAGTATCCCCGGCACCATCTCAATTTGCTGTGTCACTCTGAGTAATTCACTTAGCTTGCTGGGTCTCCATTTCTTCGTGCAAAATGGGCTTTCTTCCTGCCTACCCACAACTTAGGGCCATTTCAGGATTAACCAAAGAGTGCTGACAAAGGAGTGCAGCTTGAAGAAAGAAAAGGAAATCACTCATTCACTCGTTCAGCCAGCGTTTCATGGGGATGCAAGCTGTGTGTAAGACATGTTGCCTGGCATACGAATAAGGAGCTGTATTGGGTCCTGCAGCCCTAGACAGTCTTGCTGAGTCATCAAATGGGCCTCACACAACCACAGGGAGGAGTGAGGTAACCATCTGGTGTGAGCCCAGTGATGAAGACTTGTGAGCAACAGTCCTGGGTTTAAACCCTCTGACTTTGTCCCTGTGAGCATGCTTGTCTTGTCAAATGATTATCGAATAAAAATCCTCATTATCAATCGTAGATTGGGAAAACTCAGGCCCTGCAGCCTGAGAGGCGACTGTCGTGATTGTGGGGCCAGTCACCTTTGTAAGCCAAACGGAACTGATGACAGTCCATGTGGGATCATCTGTCAGTTCCTCCTTACAGTCCCAACCTGTCCTGTGATGTGAAATAGCACACTTCTTGCTCCAGAGAAGAATTTGACTTGGAGAAGATGCTGTAAAAGATCCTCTAAAGTTATGAAAGAGACTCATGGAAAATGCTTTTTTCATAATCCAATGGGATTCTTTGCTATTTTTTTTAAGTGATAAACTCTTTAATCATCTCAACTCGTGCATTTAATAATAAATCTAATCTATTACCAGTTATGGCGTAGGTTTTTAGTTATGTCTACAAAGAGACTTTAAGATGCATTTAGACAAAACTTGGAAAAATTCCTTGGTGGTCCAGTTGTTAGACTCAGTGATTTCACTGCTGTGGTCCTGGGTTCAATCCCTGGTCGGGGAAATAAGATTCCACATTTTTTAAAAAATTAATTAATTAAAACAAAAAAAGTAGATTTGGGATTTGCCTGGTGATACAGTGGATAAGATTCTGTGCTCCCAGAGCAGGCAGCCCAGGTTCAATCCCTGGTCAGGGAACTAGATCCCACATGCTGCAACTAAGACCCAGCACAGCCAAAAAAAAAAAACTTGAATAAAACGTGGATCCTAGGGATTGCATGGGGGAAGCCTTCTCTCTGCTCATGAGAGGATTACTCCTAGCTGGTGCTGGGGCATGTGCACCATCTCTGACCTGTCACATTCAGGTTGAACACACAGGCGTGTGGGGAGCCAGGGAGAAGTTTCTTTTGGTCAGATCAGGGGGTCTCAGTACCCCAAGATCAAGGCAAAATTAGGAGGACTTTTAAAACATCAGGGGATTCCCTGCTGGCTCAGACAGTAAAGAATCTGCCTGCAATGCAGGAGACCGGGGTTCAATCCCTGGGTCCAGAAGATCCCCTGGAGAAGGGAATGGCTACCCAAATCCAGTATTCTTGCCTGGAGCATCCCATGGACAGAGGAGCCTGGTGGGCTACAGTCCATGGGGTTGCAAAGAGTTGGACACGACTGAGTGACTAGAATTGAAAACATTCTAGCATATTTATTCTGATATTATCTATCTACATATGCCTCCCCCCACCAGACTATCTCCTTGAGTCTAGATCCCTCCTTCCTTCCTCCCTTCCTTCCTTCCTTCCTTTCTGCCTCTTCTGCATTTACTTCTAATGTCTAGCTCTATTCCCAGGCATTTGGTAGCTGCTCAAAAACCACTGAGATGGACTGAGCCCAGATGGTCCCAGCAGATCTCCACGTCTGTCTCCCCTTCCCCCCCTCACTGATGTTGTAAGGAAGGCGCTGTCACCTCCCTACAGAAACCTAACTCCAGGACATCCTGTGTCCCTCCACCCCCAGCCTCTCTAATCACAGGGTTAGGCTGAGCTCCTGGAGAAAGGACTCCTGGTTCTGTGAAGCCTACCTTCCTGGCTCTGTGCCCCTACTCGTCACTCTGAACGCATGAGAGACTGTGGCCTCTGAGAGTTCTCCCCTCCTTTTTCTTCTGAAACAGAGTCCAGTGGGCACAATGAGAAGCCCCATAACCTACGTGCCCCTGGCAGAGCCGGCTTCAGAGCTGACAAGGACCCTAGGCCTGGTTCAGTGCTCTGCTCTCACTCTCTTGAAACTCTTTTTTGTTTGTTTGTTTTCTAAGATTTCTTTTTTTTTTAATGTGGACCATTTTTAAAGTCTTTTCTGAATTTGTTACAATCTTGCTCTTGTTTTGGTTTTTCCGCCTTTCTGCATTTTCATTTGGCACTGGGTCCTGCGAACTAAGTAGCTGTCCTGTCTCTGAGGCACAGGGCACTTACAAGGAGAAAATGGAAGGGCGAATCAAACTGTGTTTATCAAATAATCTCCTGGAGGGGGAAACAAAAAGGCTCCATGCTAACTTTCATCATTGGCCAGCTTGTAAACAGGAAGTACCTGTAAATGTAAATTTGGGGCAAATGAGTCTTTTCTTGTTGGAGGAAAGGTGCCGAGCACAGAAGTCACATTCTTTGCTTCGTGTGACCCTTTCTAGGTTTGACTCAAAGGTTGGTTGGCAGGAAGCATGAAGAAATTTAAGTCGTGATGTTTGGGAAGTGGGGTCAAGGGAAAAACCATTTTACCTTAATTTTTTTTTTTTTAATTTAGCCTAAAATTTTTTAAACCCTGA
This sequence comes from Bison bison bison, assembly GCF_000754665.1. Lineage (NCBI taxonomy): Eukaryota > Metazoa > Chordata > Mammalia > Artiodactyla > Bovidae > Bison > Bison bison. The sequence goes on along the minus strand of NW_011495057.1, from coordinate 1,897,328 downwards.
ATTTAATGGTAAACAGACATTTCGGAGGAGGAATCCTAGGCTTCACAGAGGTAGGGAATACCTTACAAAAATGGACATTATCATACAGTGAACCAGAGCCTACAGATTCTTCCTGTCATATTTTATCCTCTTCCAAGAAGAAAAATAAAAGATGGTTATAGAGATGAGGGTCTAGGAAAACTTGGTTAGTTATATCTTTGCATATGTGGATGCTAAGTTGCTTCAGTTGTGTCCAACTCTTTGCGACTCCATGGACTGTAGCCCACCAGGCTCCTCTGTCCGTGGGATTTCCCGGGCAAGAATATTGGAGTGGGTTGTCATACCTTCCTCCAGGGAATCTTCCTGACCGATGTCTCCTGCGGCTCCTCCTTTGTAGGCAGATTCTTTACTGCTGAGCCACCGGGGAAGCCCAGTTTTATCTTTAACCATTATCAAAGGTATTTTAAAGTGTTACAAGGAAAAATTACTTGAAATTTCTGGATGGAGTTTGTTAAGATGTTGTATCTGTGTGTTTTCATTTATTTTGTTTTGTTTTTTTTTTTTCTTTTCCGGGTTAAATTTTTAGGCTACAGGAAAAAAACACAACTTTCAATATCAAATAAAGGGAGCCAAATAAATGGGAGCCAAATTATTGGGTGTTCAGTGTAGGAATTCTTTCTACTCAGCCTCTTCCTTATACCTGTTCTTGTGGAGTGCCTTCTGTCAAAATCGCCATAGAAAGTTTCATCACCTTCAATGGTGAATTTTGCAGCATGTACTCATCTTTTTAAAGTGAAAGTGCCTCAGTCACGTCCGACTCTTTGCTATTATACAGTCTGTGGAATTCTCCAGGCCAGAATACTAGAGTGGGTAGCCTTTCCCTTCTCCAGGGGATCTTCCCAATCCAGGGGTCGAACCCAGGTCTCCCGCATTGCAGGCAGATTCTTTACCAGCTGAGCTATAAGGGAAGTCGAAGAATACTGGAGTGGGTAGCCTATCCCTTCTCGAGTGGATCTTCCTGACCCAGGAATCAAACCGCGGTCTCCTGCATTGCAGGTAGATTCTTTTAACATCTGAGCCACAAGGGAAGCTATCTTTTTAAACATTTTTTGTAAAATAAATTTTTAACATTAAATTAAAAATTTTTTTAATCTGTATTTTTAGAAATTTAATTAATTAATTTGGCTGAGCTGGGTCTTCACGCTGCACATGGGCTTTCTGTGGTTGAGGTGAGCAGGGGCTACTCTGTAGCTGTGCGTCAGCTTCTCACTGTAGTAGCTTCTTCTGTTGCAGAGCACAGGGTCTAGGGCTCTAGGGCTTCAGTAGTTGCTATGCACAGGCTCCGTTGCCTCTCCGCATGTGCAATCCTCTCAGACTAGGGATGGAACGTGTGTTCCCTGCTTAGGCAAGTGGATTCACTGGACCACCAGGGAAGAGCCTAAAAGGGTTTCAGACTTACAAAATAGTTGCAGAGGTGGTACAGGATGTTCCCACGCACTTGGCACCCAGTTCCCCTATTGTTAACATCCTCTGTCACCACGTACTTTTGTCATAACTAAGAAACCAACTTGTTTTCCCCCACATTTTGTATGATTCCATTTATATGAAATGTCCAGAATAGACAGATCCTTAGAAAGCAGATTAATGGTTCCTGGGAGCTGAGGGCAGGAGGGAATGGGCAGTAACTGCTTAATGGGTATGGAATTCCTTTGGGGACACAAGGAAAAGGCTCAGAACTTACTGTGAATGTACTAGGAGCTCCTGGGTTTTGTGTTTTAACATGGTTCACTGTATACTGTGTGAATTTTATCTCAATTTTAAAAGAATGTCCAGACAGCAGCCTAGAAATTCTGATGTCACAGTTCTGGGACAAGGCTTTTTGAAAGCTTTCCAGATGTTTCCAAAGTGCAGCCAGGATTGACTGAAAACCACTGACTAACTGAGAATTCAAATAACAGACATAGGTGTTACTGAGCACTCCAGGTGTGGTTCACACAAGGGGGATGGAACTTTGGAAGATGAAGGACCAATCTCAAACTCTGTTGCTTTGCTGCTCAGCACTTGTGTTTCAGCAGCATCAGCTTCACCTGGGAGCCTGTCGGAGACATAGACTTTTCAGCCGCACCCCAGAGCTCCTGAATTATAAAGCTGCCTTTTAACAAGATCCCCATGGCTAAGGGGGCTTCCCAGGTGGATAGTGGTAAAAAACCCACCTGCCAATGCAGGAGACATAAGAGATGCTGGTTCGATCCCTGGGTCCGGAAGATCCCTTGATGGAGGAAATGGCAACCCACTCCAGTATTCTTGCCTGGAAAATTCCATGGACAGAGGAGCCTGGTGGGCTCCATGGGGTCACATAGAGTCAGACATGACTGAGCGATAGAGCACATGCACACCATGGCTAAGAAACCAACACTGGTGAATTACTATCAACTAAACTTCATGCTTTTATTCTGATTCCTTTAGCTCTGTAACAGGATACAACGTTGCCTTTCATTGTCACGTCTCCTTAGTCTCTTCTGGTCTGTGACAGGTTATCAGACTTTTCCAGTGTGCCAATGACCTTGACAGTTTTAAGGAGTACTGGTCAGGTATTTTCCTCAAGGTCCCTCCATTTGGGTCTATCTGATAATTTTCTTATGGTTATATGGGTTGTGGGTAAGACCACCATAGAAGTCAAACATCCTTCTCACTACATCACATCAAAGTTACAAGCTATCAGCATGACTTATCGCTGCTGATATTGACCTTGATCACCCAGCCAAGGTAGTGTTTGCCAGATTCCTCCATGGTGAAGTTACTCTCCCTTCCCCTTCTACCCTTTGAAAGGAAGTCAGAAACAAGCCACTCTGCACAGCCCACACTCCAGGTGGAATGTGGAAGGGAGCTTAGCTCCACCTCCCAATGGAAGCATCTATATAAATTATTTGGAATTCTTCTACAAAGATTTGCCCCTTCTCTCCTCATTTATTTTTATCAGTATGAACTCAGGGATATTTATTTTATGCTTTGGGTTATAATCCCATTTGTGGTTTGTTGTTGTTCAGTTGCTCAGTCATGTCCGACTCTTTGTAACCCCATGGTCTACAGCACTCCAGGCTTCCTTGTCCTTTACTATCTCCCAGAGTTGGCTCAAACTTATGTCCATTGAGTCAATGATAACATCCAACTATTTCATCCTCTGCCGCCCTCTTCTCCTTTTGCCTCCAATCTTTCCCAGCATTAGGGTCTTTTCCAATGTGCCAGCTCTTCGGATCAGGTGGCCAAAGTATTGGAGCTTCAGCCTCAGCACCAGTCCTCCCAATGAATGGTGGTGGTTTAGTCACTAAGTCGTATTGACTCTTGCAATTCCATGGACTGCAGCCTGCCAGGCTCCTCTGTCCATGGGATTCTCCAGGCGAGAATACTGGAGTGGGTTGCTGTTTCCTTCTCCAGAGTATCTTCCTGACCCAGGAATCAAATCCAGGTGTCCTGCATTACAGGCAGATTCTTTACTGACTGAGCTATGAGGGAAGCCCCTTCCAATGAATATTCCAATCCAAAACTACATTGTTTTATTGCTCAAATTGTTCCCGCTTTGGCCACTGGGAGCTCTCTCAGATTGGGTCTTGTGCCTCTTTGATGTGCCTCATCGTTTTGTTTCATTTTGTTTTCCTTCCTTATTTTCTGGCACTGCAAGATGCTTCAGGCTTCTCCTGTATTTCTCTGCTCCAGCTTTCAGTTCAGTTCAGTTCAGTCACTCAGTCATGTCAAACTCTGTGACTCAATGGACTGCAGCACGCCTGGCTTCCCTGTCCACCACCACTCCCAGAGCTTGCTCAAACTCATGCCCATTGAGTCGGTGATCTCTGTCATCCCCTTCTCCTCCTGCTTTTAATCTTTCCCAGCATCAGGGTCATTTCCAGTGAGTCAGTTCTTTGCAGATCAGATCAGATCAGATCAGTCGCTCAGTCGTGTCTGACTCTTTGCGACCCAATGAACCGCAGCACGCCAGGCCTCCCTGTCCATCACCAACTCCCGGAGTTCACTCAGACTCACGTCCATCGAGTCAGTGATGCCATCCAGCCATCTCATCCTCTGTCGTCCCCTTCTCCTCCTGCCCCCGATCCCTACCAGCATCAGAGTCTTTTCCAATGAGTCAACTCTTGGCATGACGTGGCCAAAGTACTGGACTTTCAGCTTTAGCATCATTCCTTCCAAAGAAATCCCAGGGCTGATCTCCTTCCGAATGGACTGGTTGGATCTCCTTGCAGTCCAAGGGACTCTCAAGAGTCTTCTCCAGCACCACAGTTCAAAAGCATCAATTCTTCGGCACTCAGCTTTCTTCACAGTCCAGCTCTCACATCCATCCATGACCACAGGAAAAACCATAGCCTTGACTAGACGAACCTTTGTTGGCAAAGTAATGTCTCTGCTTTTGAATATGCTATCTAGGTTGGTCATAACTTTCCTTCCAAGGAGTAAGTGTCTTTTAATTTCATGGCTGCAGGTGGCCAAATATTGGAGCTTCAGCTTCAGCATCAGTTCCTCCAGTGAATATTCAGGGTTGATTTCCTTTATATTTGGCTGGTTTGATCTCCTTGCAGTCCAATGGACTCTCAAGAGTCTTCTCCAGCACCACAGTCCAAAAGCCTAAATTGTGTGAGGGTGGCAACGTTAAGGAAGCATCTGTAACTCCATCTGGCAAAGAGAGAGGACCGAGGTCCAGAGCAGCAGACCATCTTTCCCAAGGTGACCCGGCAGTATAAACTCTGCAACCCTGCCTTTCCAAACAGTTGCTTAACAACCCACGCCGGGCCCCCCCCCCACCGCCCGCCCCACCTCTCAATAACTCTATTCTCACGCATCACACACACGATGCATCTAGATAGCAGGAAGTTCCTATAGGGCTGCACAGGAGTGATCAAATAAAAGATGGGGACTAGACTGCAGATTCCCAGAATCGAAGGTGTCCTCATGCCCCAAATGTCACCACAACCCAGTGTTTACCATAAGAAGCCAAACAACCGTGCCTGTCAGTTATCAAGGCATGCACAAGTCACATTTCTCAGTGACCTCCTGGGGGAATTCATAACCTGCTAATCCCAGCCAGAACATTCTTGGAAATGTCACCTGCCAAAGCCAGCCATTCTGAGAACAGAGGGGTGGGTCGCAGTCGTCAGTGAGGGAGCCGGAGAAGTTATTTAGGGAAGAGTGTTTCTGCGAGAACATTGGTGCCTGCTGAGCAACACCCTCCCCACCACCACCACCAAGGGAGTGTTGCTCTGTCTGCACTTAGCACAGGCTTGGCAGGATCTCGTATCCTGCTCTTTCCAGGACCTTGGCTTCCTCCCCTTGTCCTGTGGCTTTCTGGTTTTCCAAGAAGAAGGAAGTCCCAAAGCAGGCTTCTGACCCCTGGGAGCCAGAGTGCCTTCTCACTCTCCCCTGCTCTGCTCTGACTCTTCAGGTTGTGGACAATGGTTGGCCCTGCAGGCTGTGGCTCCCAGGATCTGAGTCAACTGGCTTCTATCAGACAAAACTGGGTCATTGGTAGTGAGGTGGATGTACCTAGAGTGTGTCGCACAGAGTGAAGTAAGTCAGAAAGAGAAAAGCAAATATTGTGTATTAACACATATGTGTGGAATCTAGAAAAATGGTACAGATGGACCTATTTGCGGGGCGGGAATAGAGACGCAGACAGAGAGAATGGACATGTGGACCCAGGGGAAGGG
>NW_011495057.1:1881793-1891538 GCF_000754665.1 Bison bison bison | reverse complement strand
GGGATGAACTAGGAGAGTAGCGCTGACACATATACAGCACCGGATGTGAAATAGACAGCTAGTGGGGAGCTGCTGTATAGCACAGGGAGCTGGCCTGGTGCTCTGTGATGACCTAGAGGGGTGGGGTGGGGTGAGTGGCTGGGAGGGAAGCTCCAGAGAAGGGGACATGGGTATACTTACAGCCAATTCACATGGTTGTACAGCAGAAACTCACACAACGTTGTAAAGCAATTATATTCCAAAAATAAATACATAAATAAAAATTAAAAATAAAACATTGGCTTCTGTCTGGGTTCAGCAAGGGCCCATGAGAGCTTCCAGCTGGAAATGGGAAGGAGGACGAGCGTTTTTCTCCCCACTTCCCTCTTTGCCAGTAAAGGAGGCAACTCCTCCCGCTCCCCCTCCTGCAAGATGGACTCACTGTGGTCCCAGCTTCTGCCAGATGACCCAGTCCTGCACTCAAGTAATGCCAGCTCCTTCTTTGGTCCCTCCAGCCTGGAGAAGTGGGGGCTTCCTGCTCCAGCTAACCCCTTGGCTGCCTCACTGTCCCCTGTTAGGCGTCTCAGCCGTTCCTTCACCCACACAACCGATTCCTGGCACTGAAGTCTATCAGCTGCAAATGCTCAGGGTGGGTCCCGTCCTCACTCGCTGAACGTTCTCCTGACAGGAATGGCAGATACCATCTCAGTGTCCTGTTTTCATTGCAAAGGTCTGAAAGTGGGAAGAAATTGGTCTGAACTGAAAGAAACCATGTTGTGGACAAGGAGACCTTCCAGTGAAAATCTTCCTCACGGCTTCCAGCCACGGCTTCCCCAGGACAGAGGCACTGAGAACCAGCCCGGGCTTGTGAGCACCTCTGTTATACTCATCTCACACATGGTGTCGTTTTATAACCTACCTGTAAGAACACGTGGCAAAACATGTCCCATAAATTCTGTCCAGAAAGTCTAGGAGACCTGGGCATGATCAGTCCCGTGGCTGATTTTCTGGACAGTGTTAGTGTTAGTCGCTCAGTTGTGTCTGACTGTGACTTCGCGGACCATAACCCGCCGGGCTCCTCTGAGTATGAGATTCTCCAGGCAGGAATACTGGAGTGGACTGCCATTTCTTTCTCTAATTCTAGGGAGACTTTTCCCCAAATTTAGTTCCTCCAGTATCCACCCCTGAGGAATTCCCCATTGGGGAATCATCTTCCCAAGGGATGGGTCAGACGGGGTTTGGCAAGTGTTCAGGGTGACCTCATGGAAGAGGAAGGAAGATAGAGGACCCAGGGAGCCATTCATGACAGCAAGAACACTCCAGAGCCTCTGGAGGAGGGAGCAGGGCCACCATGGCGTCTGCACTTTGCAGCCTTGAGAGCTGGACCTGAAGGAGGCAGGTGGCCCTGAGGCCACACTGGCTCCAGGCGGCATGCAGGGAGACAGGCAGAGGCCTACCCGGTGGCCGAGGATCCCCTGGCCTGGGAGGAACAGGATCAAATGAGTTCACCTCCTCCAAAGTGCTCTGCTGACTGAAGATGTTTGAAGCCAAGGCCCCAAGGGCACATTTGTCAAGCTCTCAAAAAATAGAAACCAGGATCAAAGCAGAAGCACTTTCCAAATATAAACATTTGTCACCTATGTTCACTTTTGATGTGCTCCATTTTGAATACGTTTCTCCTTTATAAGAAGGACAGCTTAATCTTTCCGTACACACACTTGGGTCCTTCAAACGAAGCCCAGGGACAATTTGGGGTGAGTTGGGGGAGGTGAGAAAGGAAGTTGCAGCCAGGCAAAATAAAAGACAGGAGGAAGGAGAGCCCACCAGAAGAGGGAAACAGGAAGGAGAACAGGAAACCACAATTTATGGAGCCCCCAGCATTCCACGTGTTACCTCATATTTTCCTGCAGATTAACTCTGGGAAGAGGACATCATTGTGCCCACTTTATAAAGGGCTTCTCTGGTGGCTCAGATGGTAAAGAAGCTGCCGACAATGCAGGAGACCTGGGTTCAGTCCCTAGGTTGGGAAGATCTCCTGGAGAAAGAAATGGCAACCCACTCCAGTATTCTTACCTGGAGAATTCCATGGACAGAGGAGCCTGGCGGGCTACAGTCCATGGGGTTGCAAACAGTCGGACACAACTGAGCAACTTACACCACATAAAGAGTGTAAGTCATGAATGTGAGCTCGTAAGAGTGGAGTTAGAATCTCTTCCCAGCTGTGTCTGACCCCGTGGCCCTTGTTGCCACCTGTAATAAGTGACCTCAGCTAAAGAAAGGTACGTGACCTCAGGTTGACATACTGTCCGTTGGGCATTCAGGGTCCAGTCACAGCTAGCTGTGCGTCTGGAAGGGACCATGTTTTAGAGTTGAAAACACCCTCATGATTCTCCTATCCAGCTCTCACCCAAGATCTGCTTGCTGCCTAATTTCAGAAGCACAGCTTCTCTGGTTTTATTTTTTTTGTTTTTGCCACACAGCATGTTGGATCTTGGGTCTGCCCTTGTGGCTCAGTGGCATCAGGTAAAGAACCCGTCTGCCAAGCAGGAGACTCAGGTTTGATCCCTGGGTCAGCAAGCATACTGGAGTGGGTTGCCATTTCCTGCTCCAGGTGATCTTCCTGATCCAGGAATCAAACCTGCATCTCCCGTGTCTCCTGCATTGCAGGTGGATTCTTTACCTGCTGAGCCATCAGAGAAGCCCCTACATCTTACATTTGTTCTCTAATAATTTTCATTGGTTAGCCCTTATTCTTTAATGGGATTGTACTTGCCATAAAGTAAGTGCAGTAAAGGGAGCACTATTCAGCAAGGCACATGGGCCATTTTCTTCTCGGCATCAGGCTGTATAATTAGAAGCCATTGGAGCAGCCACTAAAGGGACAGAACAATTAAGAGGGTGAATGGGACCTCCCTGGTGGACCAAGGGTTAAGACTCCACACTCCCAATGCAGGGGCACAGTTTCAATCCCTAGTCAGGGAATGAGGTCCCACACACTGCATGACTGGCCAAAGATAAATAAAATATTTTTTAAAAGAGAGTGACTGGTGAGGGGTCTGGGCCTCCTGTGAGTTCAATGGAGTCACAGACAGTGACCGTCTTCTCCTAGTGGCCTAGGCAAAAGAAAAAGAGAAACTAGTGGTCTCTATCATAAACCACGGTCTTGGAAAGCCTCACTTTCCAAAGGCCACAGAGACAAGGAATTAGGATCTGGAAGGAGGAAGGTTAGGGCAGAGGTTGGGAGGAAGATTCTTCCAACTTTCTTAACAGACCCAGCAGCAGTTTGGGTTTCCACCTTCCCAAACAAAAAAACCTTCCCCAAAACTGGGAATCCGCCTGTAGACTCATTTTAAAGCCAACCTAGAGAGAGATTTACACTCCCTGAGTTGATCTAGTCCTTGAGATGAAACTGTGAGATATATAATGATATTAATAGCAAGAGATCAAGTTCAATTTAGAAAATTTGGTCATTGTTGAGCATGGTAAATCATCTTTCAAGCAAACACACTTACAGTCTCAGAGATAAAGTTCATTCCCCTGTGATGAGGTCGCTTGATGGAATGCTAGTAGGTCCCGGGCAGGGTTTCAAAGCCGTTAAGTGAGCCTAGGTGAGATAGAGCTGCTGGGATTTATGGGAATGTTGGCACCCAGGGGACACGCTGGATAATCTTTAACAGAGGAAGTCTGGCTGGTGCCTGCTCTTTGTTCCAGCTCCGCTTTCATATTTGAGAACCCTTGTGATATACTTGCTATTCACGGCGCATTTCGGTCAGTCACGAGCGTGGTCTGGCGTTGGATGCTGAGCAAATAAAGCCCTCCCCCTCCCCTGGCCTGAGTCTCCCTCCCAAAAGCCGGAGGGCAAGGGCAGAATTTGCTCTCCACCCAGTAATATTTTGCAGGGGGTCGTGGGGTGCATTTTCCAAAATATATTTTGTATCCATTGCTTATTTTCTTAGATAAAATAAGCACTTGGGGCTCCAAATGCGTTTTGTGGGTTTGGCTGCTGGTATCACATGACATACCTATGGTACAGAGTAGTTTCTCCAGGGGCTTCCCTGGACGTCCAGTGGTTAAGACTCCACACTTCCACTCCAGGGGGCATGGGTTCGATCCCTGGTCCAGGAACTAAGATTCCGCATGTTGCACAACCAAAAATAAATAATAATAAATATATATATATTTAATTGACAGCCAAGTGCTGTCAGCAGCCTAGGGGCTTCCCTGGTGGTTCAGACAGTAAAGAATCCACCTATAATGCAGGAGACCCAGGTTTGATCCCTGGGTTGGGAAGATCCCCTGGAGAAGGGAATGACTACCCTCTCCAGTATTCTTGCCTGGAGAATCCGATGGACAGAGTAGCCTGGTGGGTTACAGTCCATGGGGTCACAAAGAGATGGACATGACTGAGCGGCTAACACACATCACTTACTACATACACACACACACACACACATATATATATATATATATATATATTTTTTTTTTTTTTTAAGAATAGTTTCTGTTGGAGAATATAAACTTTTGTCCAGACAATCTTTTGAAGATTGTTAATAGAGAAGGAAGCAGGACATGAGTCAGTGTTTTCATAATCAATAAAAGACTTTGGAAAAGAGTGTCCAAGAAACCAAGAGATTTGACTGCAAAGTGTTGAGTCTTTCTTTCCCCTGCAGGGAGAAGCTCTTTGAGATACACAGACAGTATACACAGGAGAGGGTGGTTAAACCAAGAATGACTAAACCAGCCATTGCATTTCACCTATGCATTACCTAATGCCAGCTGGACATTACCAACTGCAACAACAATATCCAAGATGACTCTGAGGTCATTGACTTTCTCCCAGTGCCTGCTGGAGAAGAGGAGTGTCTAGTTGTCATCATGGGGCCACTGGCAAGCACATTGGGGTTGAGTGACTCCCTTCCGTTTGTCATATTATTAACAGTTAACTGGAAGCTGCGATTCCAGCACTCCTTGGCACTGGAGTAGGACAGGTTCATTTCCATTTACTAATAAGTGATCAAAATGAAAGGCATGGTTTGGCTTGGTTTTGTTTTCCACAGACTCAAACAACCAGTTAACATCACTTCTTGCAACAAACATCTATTAAGTACTCACCCGGGGTTAAACACCAGGATTCAGAGATAAATGAGACACAGTAACTGTCATCCAAGAGCTCCATGGGGGCAGGCTGATTGGGAAGCAGCTCTGAAAGAATTGCTAATACAAAGTCCAGGCAAGGAGCCGGGAGGATGGCCGGACCCCTCTGCCCACTGGGAGAACATAGAGAAATACCACTGTGTTCCGGGGCTGAAGGGGGCTCACCCGTCTCATAGAGGAGCCTCCAAGCCAACTCTCCCACCCCTGGCCCCATCCCTCGACAGACAGAGTTAACAGAGACTGAGGTTGGCTGCTGGCGCCAGTGGACAGAGCCAAGTGCTGTCAGCAGCACCAGAGCCGACTGGAGCAGAAGTCTGCCTGTCACACTGAGTGTGTGAGCCCACAGCCTCGTGCCCTGAGCCCCTGGAAGCCAGCAGCATCAGTAGCACCTCCATGAGGCTCACCAAATGCACTCCCATTGGGTGAGACTTTGGGCAATGAGGGGGCAGGGACAAAACCTAAAAATAACCTCCAATGGAATAACTGGGCTTCCCAGCTGGCTCAGCGCTTGCCTATGCCGGAGACATGGGTTCAGTTCCTGGGTTGGGAAGATCCCCTGGAGGAGGAAATGGCAACCCACTTTAGTATTCTTGCCTGGGTAATCCCACGGGCAGAGGAGGCTGGCAGGCTGCAGTCCATGGGGTCGCAAAAGAGTCAGACGCAACTGAGCAACTGAGCATGCTCGCAGGAGGGATTAACCACACTGTGAGACTCAGCATAACCCAAGTTCACTAGATGTTAAACTGGACACCTGAGGGGGTCAACAATCTTCCCTCAACAATGAAATTTCCATCAGTGACTGACTTTGCTACCAAAGGCAATGCAGACAGCAGAGGTCATTACAGAGGTGACTGAAGGATTTCTTTTCTAAGGGCATTTTCATTACAGCACCATGTTGCTGGAAAAATAAGTGTATTCCTTAATGTCTCCTGACACAGGTGAATTCTGAAATGATATGAGATGAGGCTTTAGCCTCAGTGTCTTATGTGCAAAATGAAGGATTGAAGTGGGTGATCTCTGAGGTCTCACATTTAATCTATTAGCTTCTCTGCCCGAACAAATCATTTCCCCAAACCCTCGATCAGCAAAGCCCGACACTGGCTTTTCATTCAACCACTATTTGTCTTCATCACGAAAGGCCTTTCTCAAAGACAAAGAAAACTTATAGGAAAGAAAAAGGAAGGAAAAAGGGGGAAAGACGCAATAATCTCACCCAGGTATTTATCCATCACGGTGCTTTATGTAGAGAGTGATTTTCCTGTTATATTTAGATTACAATCAAACTGTAAAAGAACTCTTATCTCCCTGGGCCTGCTTTTTACTTTAAACTCCAAGACCTTTGTCCCCCGACATTAGAGAAGCTGTAAATACTACAAGAGAATGTTTACATTTTAAAAATCCATTTTCCTTGATCATTTGTAGAAGGAAGAAAAAAATCTTTGTACTAACATGCCAATTCATCTTGACTCTGTAAAAACTGTTGCCCACAGAAATTAGGTTTTGTACAAACTCACCTGAAGGCCACCCTTCAACATGGCAACTTCATTCCTCCCAGCTTTTGTCATAGTGTTGCTATGTGCCTCTCTTTTCTTCTCTTGTCCTTGACAAGTCCCTGAGAGCTGAAAGCACTTTCTGAGTTGGGAAGGAGAAAGGCAGAACCTGACCTTGTAAACTTGGGCCAGACCTTGTAAGGGACATGGGGCTTGGGTTTGTTGTATTCTAAATCTACAGTTAACGTGAAAAGTGTTAGTCGCTCAGTTGTGTCCAACTCTTTGCAACCCCATGGACTGCAGCCCACCAGGTTCCTCTGTCCATGGAATTCTCCAGGCAAGAATACTGGAGTGGGTTGCCATTTCCTCCTCCAGGGGATCTTCCCAACCCAGGGATCGAACCAGATCCTGCTTGGCAGATGGATTCTTTACCACTGAGTCACCTGAGAAGACCAAAATCAACTGTATTTCAATAAAAATAAATATGGTTTGTGGTTTAGTCTCTAAGTTGTGTCCAACTCTTTTGATCCCATGGACTGTAGTCCGCCAGGCTCCTTTGTCCATGGGATTTTCCAGGCAACAATACTGGAGTGGGTTGCCATTTCCTTCTCCAGGGGATCTTTCAAACCGAGGGGTTGAACCTAGGTCTCCTGCACTGCAGGCAGATTCCTCACTGACTGAACTATCAAGGAAGTCTAAAAATAAATATATGAGATAAAAAATTAAAATCACTTCCTAACCTTCCATAGATGTTGTGGCTTACAGAGCCTTGATCGATCAAAATACGTCAATCTAGACTTCTATCCAGAAGAAAATTCATGCTCAGTTCACATTATTGAGAATGTTGTTGCTGCTGCTAAGTAGCTTCAGTCGTCTCCGACTCTGTGTGACCCCAGAGACGGCAGCCCACCGGGCTCCCCCATCCCTGGGATTCTCCAGGCAAGAACACTGGAGTGGGTTGCCATTTCCTTCTCCAATGCATGAAAGTGAAAAGTGAAAGTGAAGTCGCTCAGTCGTGTCCGACTCCTAGAAACCCTATGGACTGCAGCCTACCAGGCTCCTCCGTCCATGGGATTTTCCAGGCAAGAGTACTGGAGTGGGGTACCATTGCCAATTTGGTCAACTGGATTCTTATTGCACATGACCTTATGAAGAGTCCTATTCTTAGAATGAACGATAGAGGAGAGAGGAAAAGGAACAAGATTCAGCCATTTTCCTCAAGAAGAGAATACAAAAATATAATATAGAATGAGATAAGTGAAGCTGGCACGTATTTGGCCTTTAATAAATATTTACAGAATGAATGAGTAGTTAAATAGTAAGAAAGTATTTTAGAAGCACAGATGAGAAGGAGATTATTTCTGATGGGGAACCTCCAGGAGCTGACATTTGAATTTGACCTTGGTTGGTAGATAGGATCTTCTCACTGGGCTTGGAATCCATTCCAGGTCAGGGAAGAGTGTGAGGAAAGAGTCAGCACTAAAAGATGTGCATGAGGGACTTCCCTGGTGGACCAGTGGTTAGCATGCATCACTTTCACTGCTAGGGCCCGGATTGGATCTGGGGTCAGGGAACTAAGATTCCGAAAGCCACATGGCACAGTCAAAAAAGAAAAAAGTGCTTGGTCATAGCAAAGTGGCTAGAAGTCTGTTGAGATAGAATATTTAAAGTGGAAAATGGTGGGGGGTATGACAGCTGGTTCTCCGTTTGAAAAAAGAAGTTTCAGATGCCAAAGCAATTGGGACTCGAGGAGACCTTTGTTTAAGGACAAAATCTATGAGGTTAATCAGTTGATCGATCTTTTTGCCAGAAGCGTTCATTTCACCACTTTAGCATCTTCGTATTTGTTGGCCTGGACCATTCCAATTGCATTCTAAGACCTTCAGAACAATCCTACAATTCATGTTTGTGTCCAGCTGGACTTCCTGCAGTCAGTGTGGTTGAGGAAAGGAGTCTAACTCTCTGACAACCCATCAGAATCTGAAAGCAGCTGAGGTTTCCAATGCATTCAGTCTAATCAAACTTCCATAGTACTCTGGGCATTCTGATCCATGATGGCCTGGAAGAGAACTTCATCCCAAATAACCATAATGAGTAGTCATGAGAGTGGTCCAAATGCAGCATCACCCAGGATCACATGAAAGGACCATTTGGATTTGGGTCCCTCAGGAGAGAAGTTATGAAGTAAGTGGCACCTTTTAGGGAGGAGCTTGGATCCAGCAGAGAGGACTTTCTGTCAGGAGGAGCAGCAGAGAACTCAGTGATGGCTCTCTGCGGTGGCTGTGCATTACAAGTAGCTGGGACACTCTGAAAATTACTCAAACCCAAACCCAATATGTGTAAAGATGTGAGAGTTGGACCATTAAGAAGACTGAGTGCCAAAGAATGGATGCTTTCAAATTGTAGTGCTGAAGAAGACTCTTGAGAGTCCCTCGGACAGCAAGAAGATCAAATCAGTCAATCCTAAAGGAAATCGACCCTGAATATTCATTGGAAGGACTGATGCTGAAGCTGAAGCTCCAATACTATGGCCACCTGATGCAAAGAGCCAACTCACTGGAAAAGACCCTGATGTTGGGAAAGATTGAGGGCAAAAGGAGAAGAAGACAGCAGAAGATGAGATGGTTGGATGGCATCACCGACTCAACAGACATGACTTTAACCAAACTATGGTAGATAGTGAAGGACAGGGAAGCCTGGCATGCTGCAGTTCACAGGGTTGCAAAGAGAATAACATGACTTAGGGACTGAACAACAACAACAACAAGCCCAGCCCAGAAATTCTTGTCCAAATGACACCCAGGGCACCTGTATTTCTTAACCTCCTGGAGATTCTACATCACTGTCTGGGTGGAGAATGACTTCTATAGAGCAGGGGCATGTTGATGACTTTGGGGGAGGCTAAAGCTGAGCACCGAAGAATTGATGCTTTTGAACTGTGGTGTTGGAGAAGACTCTTGAGAGTCCCTTGGACTGCAAGGAGATCCAACCAGTCCATTCTAAAGGAGATCAGACCTGGGTGTTCTTTGGAAGGAATGATGCTAAAGCTGAATCTCCAGTACTTCGGCCACCTCATGCAAAGAGTTGACTCATTGGAAAAGACTCTGATGCTGGGAGGGATT
>NW_011495057.1:1878516-1881599 GCF_000754665.1 Bison bison bison | reverse complement strand
AGGAGGCGAGTTGGGCAGGACAGAACCTTCAGAGTTCAGGCCACATTGGCACCAAGGCCCTGTGATCCAGTCCCCAAGTATTGAAAGTGTTCTTCTCCTTGGACATGTCTCTTCCCTGATGTCTAGGACAGAAAACAACAGCAGCTGTTTTATACATCTTCCACCCAGCACTCACAATTAGGAGAGCAGAGAGAGAATGCAGAAGGTTATTTCATTTTATCTTAGCAAAAGGAGAAATAGCATGCATTGAAAGGAGAGCTAGAGATGGAACTTCCCTGGCAATATAGAGGCTAAGGCTCCCTGTTTTCAATGCAGGGTCCCAGTTCTGATTCCTGGTCAGGGAGCTAAGATCCCACTTGCTGTGTGGCTTGGCCAAATAAAAAGTAAAATGATAGAGGAGAGAGATGAGCATCCTGAAAAGTACTTTCCTCTCTCACTCACCCCCACCCCCAACACCAACAGCACCAAATAATACATAATAGAGCATGTGTTCAAGTGGCTTGCAAACCACAGACCATAGAAGTCAGGGATGTCTTCACTCAGCAAACATTACTGAGCATCTGCTCTGTATGCCAGGCTGTGTTTTAGAGGCTTGAGAACACAGTGCTTGAGCAAGTCCTGGCCCTGCCTGCAAGAAGCTTGCCACCCAGCAAAGGAGAGAGACATGTCCCAGACACTGAGCTTCTCCTGGGACTGGGGAGCACAGAACTTTCCTTCACCAGGCACGTGGGTGACAAACCCCAGCCAGGCGAAGGTGACCAAGAATTCAGACAAATGGGTGAGTGAGTGGGTGGGGATGTCTTCATTCTCAGCAGCCAGAGTGGAGAACCAATTACAGGGACTAGGAGTTCAGTTAAAGCAACAGAACTTAGAATTCCAAGGGTGTGCTTATTTTTAAAAACTGAGCCTGGAGAAAGAAGCAGAGTGGACTCTCAACTTTATCTGGGGCAGTGGGAGGCTAGGGGAGGTTTTTTAAGTAAGGAGAGGATACGATCGAGGTTTGTGTTGGGAAAGATAAGTCTGCGGTTTGGAGGATGGATGGAGACATGAGTGAGAGAGGGAGCAGTCAGTCAGTTGGGGAAGAAAAGGAGGCAGAGCTGACCAGCAGGGCTTGAACTAAGTGAGCACTTAGAGGCACTGGGCCTAGCGGGGATGCACAGGACCCATGGGGACGACTTTCAAGGAGTCTACACTTTGGGGGCAATTATTTGAAAATATTAAATAAATGATTACATAAGTAATTGCTACAGTTATGATAAATGCTAGGAAGGAGAGGTACAGGGTGTGGAGAAAAACAATCAGGTGGACCCAGCATGGTGTGGGATATCAGAAAAGGCTTCCTGAGTGGGACTTCCCTGGTGGTTCAATGGCTAAGACTCCTCACTCAATGCAGGGGTCCTGGGTTCGATCCCTGGTCAGGAAACTAGATCCTACATGCTACAACTAAGAGTTCATATGCTGCAACTAAAGATCCTGCAAGCTGCAACTAAAATGCATGCCCGTGTGCTAAGACCCTTCAGTCATGTCCGACTCTTTGCAACCCCACGGACTGTAGCCCACCAGGCTCCTCTGTCCATGGGATTCTTCAGGCAAGAATACTGGAGTGGGTTGCCATGCCTTTCTCCAGGGGATCTTCCCAATCTGGGGATCGAACCCACATCTGCTGCATCTCCTGCATTGACAGGTGGGTTCTTTACCACTAGAGCCATCTGGGAAGCTCAACTAAGACCCAGTGTAGCCAAATTAATAATTACTTAGGAGAAGAAAAAAAAAAGCCTTCCTGAAGAAGAGATCTTTTAACTAAGACTGGAAATTGGTTTGGGACAAGATAAGATACAAAGAAGTCAAGAGCCTGGTGGCAGGACCTGGTGGCCAGTTTGAGTGAAGACTGTGGTCTGTATTCTAAGAGCCAAAGGTGGGCTTAATGGAGGGATGGCTCAGTCAGATCTGGAGGTGACTCCTGCTGCTGGGTCAAGAGAGATCCATGGGTCCTGGAGCTAGCTACTAAGGAGTTATCAGGGTAGGACCTACGACAGACCCAAGAAACAATCATACGGAAGGGACAGTGGGGAAGAGAAGCCCGTGAAGGAGATGGAGGCAGCGGCTGGAGAGGCAGGAAGAAAACCAGGCCAGAGGGAGAAAGTGTTAGTTGCTCAGTCATGTTGGACTCTTTGTGACCCCATGGACTGTAGCCCACCAGGTTCCTCTGTCCGTGGGATTCTCCAGGTAAGAATACTGGAGTGGGTTGCCATGTCCTCACCCAGGGGATCTTCCAGACCCAGGGACTGAATCCGAGTCTCCAGCATCACAGGCAGATTCTTTACCATCTGAGCCACCAGGGAATAACCAGAGGGAGAGCCAGCCCCTAAAAGAAGAATATCACTGTGGAGTCAGGTATGACAGGGACAGAAAAGCATCTATTTGATGTTGCCCCAAGCAGGTCTTAGGTGACCTTGACCAGAGCAGTTCAATACCAACCTGTGGGTCCAAACCAGATTCCAGAGGTCTGAGGTGTAAATGGCAGTGAGGAAGAAAAGATTTGAGTGTAAACAACCTTTGCCTGAAGCAGGGAGATTAAAGAGAGGAGGCGATAGCTTCCTGGCTCCTTAAGAAGGTCGAATGGGATACACTGCCTATGAAAGGGCCCAGGGAGCCCTGCTGCTCATTACAGGCTAGCTCGGTAGTGTTGGAGCAGGAAGCAGGCTCCAGATCCACATGGCCAATAGCTAACTTCCTGCGAGTTGGGTAGAACTGAGTGCCCTGAGTAGGCCAGCCCCGTGAGACAGGGGCTACTGTTCAACTTGACCATGACTACACTGAGGCTCAGAGAGGCACGGGCACACGTTATCAGTTCAATTCAGTTCAGTCACTCAGTCGTGTCCGACTCTTTGTGACCCCATGGACTACAGCACACCAGGCCTCCCTGTCCATCACCAACTCTCGGAGTTTACTCAAACTCATGCCCATCAAGTCGGTGATGCCATCCAACCATCTCATCCTCTGTCATCCCCTTCTCCTCCCGCCTTCAATCTTTCCCAGCATCAGGGTCTTTTCCAATGAGTCAGTTCTTCGCATCAGGTGGC
>NW_011495057.1:1877951-1878416 GCF_000754665.1 Bison bison bison | reverse complement strand
CAGTCACCATCTGTAGTGATTTTGGAGCCCAGAAAAATAAAGTCAGCCACTGTTTCCACTGTTTCCCCTGTTTCCCCATCTATTTGCCATGAAGTGATGGGACCAGATGCCATGATCTTAATTTTCTGAATGTTGAGCTTTAAGCAAACTTTTTCACTGTCCTCTTTTCACTTTCATCAAGCGGCTCTTCAGTTCTTCTTCACTTTCTGCCATAAGCGTGATGTCATCTGCGTATCTGAGGTTATTGATATTTCTCCCAGCAATCTTGATTCCAGCTTGTGCTTCTTCCAGCCTAGCGTTGCTCATGATGTACTCTGCATATAAGTTAAATAATCAGGGTGACAATATACAGCCTTGACGTACTCCTTTTCCTATTTGGAACCAGTCTGTTGTTCCATGTCCAGTTCTAACTGTTGCTTCCTGACCTGCATACAGGTTTCTCAACAGGCAGGTCAGGGGGTCTGG
>NW_011495057.1:1877522-1877851 GCF_000754665.1 Bison bison bison | reverse complement strand
GCCTTCAATCTTTCCCAGCATCAGGGTCTTTTCCAATGAGTCAGTTCTTCGCATCAGGTGGCCAAAGTATTGGAGTTTCAGCTTCAGCATCAGTCTGTCCAATGAACTTTCAGGACTGATTTCCTTTAGGATGGACTGGCTGGATCTCCTTGCAGTCCAAGGGACTCTCAAGAGTCTTCTCCAACACCACAGTTCAAAAGCATCAATTCTCTGGCGCTCAGCTTTCTTTATAGTCCAACTCTCACATCCATACACGACTACTGGAAAAACCATAGCCTTGACTAGACGGACCTTTGTTGACAAAGTAATGTCTCTGCTTTTTAATATGC
>NW_011495057.1:1856597-1877422 GCF_000754665.1 Bison bison bison | reverse complement strand
ATATAAGTTAAATAATCAGGGTGACAATATACAGCCTTGACGTACTCCTTTTCCTATTTGGAACCAGTCTGTTGTTCCATGTCCAGTTCTAACTGTTGCTTCCTGACCTGCATACAGGTTTCTCAACAGGCAGGTCAGGGGGTCTGGTATTCTCATCTCTTTCAGAATTTTCCATAGTTTATTGTGATCCACACAATCAAAGGCTTTGGCATAGTCAATAAAGCAGAAATAGATGTTTTTCTGGAACTCTCTTGCTTTTTCGATGATCCAGCAGATGTTGGCAATTTGATCTCTGGTTCCTCTGCCTTTTCTAAAATGAGCTTGAACATCTGGAAGTTTACAGTTCATGTATTGCTGAAGCCTGGCTTGGAGAATTTTGAGCATTACTTTACTAGCGTGTGAGATGAGTGCAATTGTGCAGTAGTTTAAGCATTCTTTGGCATTGCCTTTCTTTGGGATTGGAATGAAAACTGACCTTTTCCAGTCCTGTGACCACTGCTGAGTTTTCCAAATTTGCTGACATATTGAGCAGCACTTTCACAGCATCATCTTTTAGGATTTGAAATAGCTCAACTGGAATCCCATCACCTCCACTAGCTTTGTTTGTAGTAATGCTTCCTAAGGCTCACTTGATTTCACATCTAGGATGTCTGGCTCTAAGTGAGTGATCACACCATTGTGATTATCTGGGTCGTGAAGATCTTTTTTGTACAGTTCCTCTGTGTATTCTTGCCACCTCTTCTTAATATCTTCTGCTTCTGTTATCAAGTTAGAGGCAAGAGTCAAACCAGGTCTGTCAGCCCACGAGGCCTGTGCCCTTCCTATCACACTGCACTGCCTCTGTGTGTTATAGCATCTTCACATCGACATTTTCCCTAAACCCCCAAATTCCCATGTGACTGTAACTGCAGTGACTAGCTCTGTTCTTTCGCTGTCTACCCTCTAGGATTCATGAACTTAGGCCATGGAGTGATTACTATTCAGTTGCTAACTCATGTCCAACTTTGCAACCCCCATGGACTGCAGCAAGCCAGGCTTCCCTCTCCTTCAGTATCTCCTGGAGTTTGTTCAGACTCATGTCCATTGAGTCGGTGATGCCATCCATGGAGTGGTATCGCACATGAAATCTGCATACAATCAGACCTGCTTTGGGGCTTCCCTGGTGGCTCAGTGGTAAAGAATCCTCCTGCCAAGGCAGGAGATGCAGTTCGGTCCTTGGGTTGGGAAGATCCCCTGGAGGAGGAAACGGCAACCCACTCCAGTATTCTTGCCTGGGAAATCTCATGAACAGAGGAGCCTGGCAGGGTACAGTCCAGGGAGTCACAAAGAGTTGGACATGACTTAGCAACTGAACAACAACAACAGACCTGCTTTTAACACTCATTCTCTGTGAACTTTAATTTTTGTGTCACAGGAAAGGAAAAGAAAGGTTTTATTTTAATCTATAGGCTTCATGGATGAGAATTAATCTTGGCTTAGATGGGGGCGTGTGTAGAAAGTGCCCTGTCTAAGGCAGACACGTGAGCTCTTGTGAATGGCAGTGATTGGTATTTCTATGTTTCTTCCCCCAGCATATACCTGTACATGAGCTCTTTCTCCCCAAGAGCGTGACTGCCAAGAATGGTGTGCTGTTATAGAGCCTGACACTCCTCAAACACAAGCTGTTGAGCCTCAGACCCACACCAGCCATCTCAAGGTCGTGTCAGGGAAGACCCTGACCACAGGGGTCTCCTTCGCCATCACCTTCCACTGCTGAGCTGTGACTTTGCTTCTTGGAAAACCTTCCCCATCTACCAGAATCCCCTAATTTAAACACAATGTAAGATCTCGCTGGTGGTCCAGTGGTTAAGAATCTGTCCGCCACGTGCAGGGGACACAAGTTCGATCCCTGGTTCAGGAGGATTCCACATTCCATGGAACAACTAAGCCAGGCGCACTGAGCTCTGCAAAAAGAGAAGCCACTGAGATGAGAAACCCTGCACCGAAACTAGAGAGTAGGCCTCACTCACTGTGACTAGAGAAAGCCCATGTGCACTAATAAAGATCCAGTGCAGCCATAAGTAAATAAATAAATTAATTAAAAAGGCAGGATGGTGACTGATACAGGGAGGCTGGTGACCACAGACAGCCAAGGCAGAGAAGAGGCAGAGAAAAATCAATCATTTCAGTGCTAATAATGTGAGAGCTTTAAGGTCACTAAGGAAATGGCAACCCACTCCAGTACTCTTGCCTGGAAAATCCCATGGACGGAGGAGCCTGATAGGCTACAGTCCATGGGGTTGCAAAGAGCTGGACACGACTGAGCGACTTCACTTCACTTTCACTAACCCTGTAGTGCCCTCAGTGGGCAGGGGTAATCCAGCACTCAAACCACTCCAAAACCCAGCAAGTAAAAATGACAGTTTCTTCCACTCTTGTCTGTATCCTGTTCCCAAGAATGAACCTGGTCTTCTGTTTGATGTGTATCCTTCCAGATCTTTTCTTATAGACACTAAAAAGCTACATGCAAATTTTTGAGGATTATCTCATTCAGACTTTTATCTAAATCACTTTTTTCACATCCAATACCATAGACATCCCACCATTGTAGACATACAAATCTACAGGCTTCTTATAAATCGTTACATCGTTTTTTGTGCTGTCAATTTCCCTGGATCTTTTGAGCATCCATCTGCTCCAATACATTGTTGCCCAGAACCGCACTTAAGATAGAATCCTAGAGTAGAATTCTTCACTCAAACTCATCATTTAAAGCTGTTAATACAGGAATGCCCTCTGAAAATCTTTTCTTTTCCAGGTCTGGAGTATAAGCACTTCAGGCCCCATATCTTCTCCACAATATCCTTTTTAGAAAAATAATTGAGCAGTTCAAAGATAGTACATGTTGTCAAACCACTTTGTTTAAGAAGGTATATCTAATGCATACTGAAAGATTTCTATTTAAAATGATTGAGAAGACAATTACTGAGCACCTATATTTTGCCACCTTTGTAAGGCACTGGAATATAAAATAATAATTTAACACATAAAATAATAATTTTTTTAAAAAAGAGATATAAGACAGCATGCCTGCCCTCATTCACTCAAACTGGAAGAAAAGGCAGATCTGGTCTCAGTAGAACAGTCATTCCGAGCTGTAGGATTGCGTAAGCCAGCCAGAAACATGGAGCAGAGATGACCTGAGGAAACTCGACATGCAAGGAGCACGGGATAAGGAAAGGGGAAGGGGCTGCCAGATCCTCAAAGACTCTGAATGTCATGTGATGGCTTTTTTCAAAAACTACTGGAAATTATCAAATCCTCCGCTAGAGAATGACATGCACCTTTTCATTTCAGAAACTCACTCTGGCTGAAGGGACCCCTGACCAGAGATGAGGTGGTAGGCTGAGGTCCCAGAGCTCTGCATAACGGGACCCAGTGAGGGACCCCCCGCCAAACTGGAGAGCTTGCAATGTCTAAGCAGGGTGCTGGGCCTTGCTGGGCTGGGAGGTAGGCTCTGAGGGAGAAAGATGTGAATGCTTGAAAGGATACTTTTTAGGTCACTGGGGAAGACACTGACTTCTCCAATGTCCTACATCGCTGTTGATGAAGAGGATCAGGAAAGGGCTGTATCAGACGCCTGGGTTTGCTGAAAGAAAGTCCTGTAAGAATGTAGCAGGGAGCAGTTCTTAGGGCAGAGCCTCAGGGTGAGCCCAGTTCCTGGAAGAAAGTGGGAGGGGATTAAGAGTGACTCAGCTATTGAGTCCTTCGAAGGCACTGGCCTGGGGTCTTCTCTGACCTGGGGCTCTACCTCTGATCTAGCTTCTCTTTACTCATTTTATAAGCCCTTTAGCCAGGTCAAAGGGCCTGAAATGCCCACAGCGTTTCTGGAGGGGGAAAACGAAAACTTCAGCAAAACAACTGCTGGAGTTTTCCAGCACGAGACAACATTGCTATGATTAAAGTGACTTTGGAGAAAGGTGGGTTTCAGGCTCATAGATCTGGCTCTCAGAGACATTTTGAAGGAACTCCTGAAACCATCCCCCCACCACCCCATTTCCCAGGGACTTGGCTCTGAGAAACTCTGCTCATCACAACTCATCACAAGAAAACCATAGGCTTCTCAATGAATCTGATGACTGAATTTTTCTCTCTGCCCCCAAGACCTAGTCAGAAACTTGTTTTCAGAGGCCCAGGAATGAGCTCACCCACCAGGGATGTAACTCGGTATCACCCCAACCAAGGAGACTCACAGGACACCCTCAAGCCTCTCGGCCTGGCGCTCCCCACACACCCAAGAGACTAACAGAGGCCAGCATTGTCACGCCCTCCCCCAGGAGAATCAGCGGGAGCCAGTGGCGTAAACAGACCCTCCTCTGCTCCGCTGAGCCACACAGGAGCATCTAAAGGAACAGGAACAAGGATGCTTTGTGAACCTGCTGGCCGGGCGCCACCCAGCTTCTCACTCCCCAGAGGCGGTGCGAGAACCTCACCACCCCTTGGGGAGGAGGCGTCCATGAGCTGTTTAAGCAGTTAGTTTGGGGCTGCAGGTTCACCCCAGGCCAAGGCCAGAGCCCCATATTGTAGCCTGAGTGTCCTCTCTCTCCCTTACAGCGTCTCCTTTTTTTTTTTTTTTTCTGTTTTTGTACACTGTCCTTTAGTAATATTGTGTCTCTTGAGTGCGTGCGTGCTCAATCGTGTCCGACTCTTTGCCTGGTCCGACTGTATCCCACCAGGCTCCTCAGTCCATGGGATTTCCCAGGCAAGAATACTGGAGTGGGTTGCCATTTTCTCCTCCAAGGGTCTACTCTTTAATGCAAGTGAACTTGTGTCTGATCTGATGTGAATGAAAGGAAGCAAAAATGTTAGAGTGCAAGCAGGAAGCCTAGGGGGGTGGCCTCCCGTGTCCCCTTCCACCCCACCAGCCTTGGGCCTAACACAAAGCCCCTCCTGTAGGCAGCCAGTCTGTGCCAAGCGGGCTCTGTTTTCACACCTCTCTCTAGAGATAAGAGGCAGTGCTTGGGAATCACATAACCGAGTTGCGAAATGAAGCTGATCAGGTAAAACTGACCATTTTAGGTGCCAAAGCGGGAGCTGGCTTGGTAGGTCCTCAATGGGGCCACTGTTTTCTTTCCTCCTCACCCTCAAGGAAGCCTCCGGTTGGCCGGCCCCACTGGCTACGGCTGAGAGCAGACAGGGACTTGTTCTTGGTCAAGTGCACTGATGCTCACCCACTGCCTTCCAGGAAGCGCTGGGGGCAGCTGACACACCAGGAAGCCCGCCCTCAGCCTTCCAGCAGTGCAGGCAAGTGCTCTGTTGGCAGGCGACACCTGTCAGAAGCTTGATCACCTAGACCTGGGGGATTTTAGGGGACAAAGGCAAGATGGTAAAGGGCCCTGGGATCTCTAGCCTCCTGAGTACTGTCCGCTAGGATGCCCAAAACACAGAAAAGCATTATGTATAAGAATTTTGTGCTCAAGACCCACTTCCAACCCTTACTTGGTCCACTTCTTGAAATAGGATGGATGGGAGCCCAAATCTGGGTATATAAGCAGAAGCTGTGGGGAGCTACACCTCTGGGAAAGACCACTACCTCAGGCAGGCCTACTCTGCCCATGACTCTTTAAACCTAATTATTCATCCAGCCATCCCTCAGCAGCATAGTTGTCTGCCCGCCCCAGTCAGGCGCCTCTCCTCCTAGCCAATCAGGGTTAGGAAGCTTGGTGGCTCAGATGGTAAAGCGTTTGCCTACAGTGCGGGAGACCCAGGTTCGATCCCTGGGTTGGGAAGATTCCCTGGAGAAGGAAATGGCAGCCCACTCCAGTACCCTTACCTGGAAAATCCCATGGATGGAGGAGCCTGGTAGGCTACAGTGCATGGGCTCACAAAGAGTGACTAACTACACAACTAAGTGACTTCACCTTTTCACTTTCAACCACCTGGACGAACACTGGTTAATTACAGTTTGTCACTGCGGTTGCTCCAGTATCAAGTTCCATCATCCCGTCACTGCCACTGAGCTGGCAGTGCAATGCTTAGGGCATCTTCCACTTCTCATACCTTGGGCTCAGAGATGAAGGACCCCAGACCCCACAATACCTTGCACAAAGACATTTGTTGAATGACTAGGTAAAATGGGTGGATGAAGTCTTATCATCAGAATTCAAAATTGAATGAGAGAGACTTCCCTGGCGGTCCAGTGGTTAAGAATCCGCCTTCCAATGCAGGGGGCGTGAGTTGATCCCTGGTCAGAGAACTAAGACCCCATGTGCCTTGGGGCAACTGAGACCATGCACCACAACTACAGAAGACTGGGCGCTGCAACAAAGAACCAGCACAGCCAAAAAAAAAAGAGAGAGTAAGTATCAAATCTTGAGCAGAGATAATCTGAACATGGCTGCTCTGGTCTGAGAGTGCTGTGGGAGCAGGATGGGGTAGGGGGTCTAGGCTGAGGAGTTTGTACTTGCAAACATGTGCATCGAGTGGGCAGGTTCCAACTGACACCAAATATAGAAGTGGAAGCCTGATGGAGACTCAGCACTCTTCCTAAGGTTGGTTACACAGGGTGACCTCCACTCAGAGACAATCAGAAGTGTGGCAGGACACCTCTACCTTGCCTTTTTCTCTCCCAGATGCAGTGGTCTTGATTGCAACTCTTCCCTGGATAGAAGGCTCTCTGCCAGGCTTCTGCCTCTCTCCAATGTCTTCATCCCCCATTGCTTAGCAGAACTGGATTCTCCTTCCATTATTCAACAGACTTTTTATTTTTTAATATGTATGTCTTATTAATGGTCAAAGGATGGATCCTTTTAAAGAAACAAATTGTGAATCTAGAGCATTCTCATTATAAACAGCTTTTTAAAAATTTTTTTTATTTTTTGTCTGCAATGTGTGGCATCTTCACTCCCTGTCTAAGGATCGAACCAATGCTCCCTGCACTGGAATCACAGAGTCTTTCCCACTGGACCACCAGAGGAGTCCCTCAATAAACTTTTTAAAATAAGAGATCCCAACCTTTGTTCAGCCAGTACATTTTACTATTATTATTATTCCATGGACTCCATGTACTGAAGATCTTGCATACCAAACAAACTGCATTTACTAAGAAATACTTCTTTGCAATCAGCATAGATGGCCAGTGCCACCACCCTGGGTAGATACAGTCCCTTCTCCAGGTTATCTTCCCAACCCAGGGATCGAACCTGGGTCTCCATCTAGCCCAAAGCAAGAAGGACTTGAGCTTCTTTATAATAAGCATCTTATCCCGGCTCAGATCATTAATTTTTATGCAAATTTTGTTGCAACAAAATTTTGAGAACTTTATATTCTGCCATTTGTAATATTGAAATGATTTGGGGAATCCCCTCTCCCCCCATACCCACCCACCCAGGATGGTAAGTTAAAACTGAAGACATGAAGTTAAGGTTCTTTTTAAGGACCAAAGGTTGTAGAGCTTACAAAATGGGAAAAATTCTTTTCTTCCAGTTTTCTGGAATCAAAAAAGCTAGTGGGCTGAGACAGATCTTGTCTCAACAAGCTTCTCAAGTCCCCAGCCTCGGGGTTGACCAGACAAAATTCTTTCATCTATCTGACTCTCTCCTGCTCATCCAACAAGGGCTGAGAGCTGAAAGGGGTCCCTCAGAGGTAAGCTCCTTTCACTCCTGTGTGCCCTTAAAGGGCCCTCTTTGCCCACTTTCTATAGGAAGAATTTGTGCCTCGGGTGGGGTTAGTTACAGTAGCAGGGATGTTAGCAACATCTAAGGCCCTCTTATCTGGCCCTAAGTACCTTCCCGGGGAGCTTATCTCTCCCCCACCCACACTACTTATTTTGCAATCAATGGTCTAGGGTTAGACAGTGGTAGGGAGGGGGGATTCTGAATTTCCGGGGAAGGGTGGGTGAAACTTGAAAAGCATAGTTTGTATGATAATTTTATGTAGGGGTGGGGTCAGGAGGAATGAAAACAAATGCCTCCACCCTTGTCCCAATAATAATTACAGAAAAAAAAAACTGATAACATCTGGGTGAATGGAGATCCACAGAAGATAGCTAGGAGCCAGCCCCAATTCAGAGAGGTAAATGAACGTCTTCAGCACTGGTGTGTGGGGGTAGGGAGGGTATGAAAGTCTTCTGTTTATCCAAAGGGGACAGGGTTGAACAAGATCACTTTCTCTAGCCATGGGGTCTCCTCTCAGTCCCTGGTCAGATCTTATGTTCTCATCCCTCCAATGTTTATTCTGTTTATTTCATCCACACTTCCCTCCAGCCCTCCAACCCTCCTACCAGCCTCAGTTCAGTTCAGTCAAGTCGCTTAGTCATCTCTGACTCTTTGCAACCTCATGGACTGCAGCACGCCAGGCTTCCCTGTCCATCACCAACTCTCGGAGCTTGCTCAAACTCATGTCCATCAAGTCGGTGATCCTACCAGCCTATAGGCTACTTTCTGAGGCCCCTCCCTCCTCTGACCCCTGTATTGGTGCCCCGGCTGGAAACATTCACTGGCCTACTAGTGCCGTCGCTTCCACAAGCCAGGAGAAGGTTGGACGCTGTTACCTAGGTCTTCACGGTTGTTTTCTTCAATTTGGCATCTAAGTTTTTCAATATCTTAATCATCTCTGAAGTCCTATCAGTGAGACCCCATGATAAGTCCTGAACTTTTCAAACGATCTGGTAGCACTTTTGATACCTTTGTTGCACTAATTTTGATAATTCAACTTCTTGGTACACTGATTTGTCTGAAGTTCTCTCTTCCATCCGACTGCAGGGACTTTGTTTCAATCACCAGTATAGCAGAGTTAACAGTTCCTGTTTACTATTAGTTAGCGTCAGTCATTCAGTCAACTCTTTTCAACTGCCAGGCTCCTCTGTCCATGGAATTCTTAGGTCAAGAATACTAGAGTGGCTAGCCATTCCCTTCTCCAGGACATCTTCCCCACCCGGAGATCAAACCCAGGTCTCCTGTATTGCAGGCAGATTCTTCACCATCTAAGCCACCAGGGAAGCCCCACTGTTTAACCATGGGCTTTCTGTATAGGCTCTGGATCAAGAAATGCATGCAAGGAGCTTTGCATACATTCTTCGCACACAATCCTACTAAATTAATTAGATGTCACTTCCAATTTGTAAATTAGGAAATTTAGTCCTTAGAGGGTTAACCAAGGCCCCCCAGCGAATCTGTGTGGAAGCAGGACCAGTCCCCTGGCCCCAAAGTCTTTGCACTCCCCACCCCACCCCACCCCCGCACTGTCTCTCAACCTCTTGGCTGTGTATAATGGGTTAGGTGACTGAGTGAATGAACGAAAGAATGAGTGCTATGACGTTTAACAACTTACCATCCACATTCCCAGTGTGGACCATGTCACTTTCAGATTGTTTCTCTTCTCTTTTTATTATTATTTTTTTAAGAATCTGATTCCAAATCCTTTCCCCTTCTTAAACCTCTAAGGATACATGTCTTTGTAAAATACATTGTGGTGTTTTATGTACATATTTTCTTCCTAATTGTTTTTATTTTTTTGGCTGTATCATTGGCTTGTGGGATCTTGGTTATCAGACCAGGGATCAAACCCATGCCCCCACCAGTGGAAGCACAGATGCTTACCACTGGGGCCCCTGGGAAATCCCCATATTTTTCATCTATTTTAATTAATGATGGAGGTCTCAGAGACTTTGTTCTACTTCTTACTGTTTCAATTGACAGTATGCTTTTTAAATACATGCTGGTGTATCTATACCAAATTTCTCTCTTTTGAAAGCCAGACAGAATTCCATAATATATCCACCAGTGTTGACTTACCTTGGGCTTCCCTGGTGGCTCAGATGGTAAAGAATCCATCTTCTATCCCGGGTCTAGGAGACCCGGGTTTGATTCCTGGGGGGGGAAGATCCCCTGGAGAAGGGAATGACAACCCACTCCAGTATTCTTGCCTGGAGAATCCCATGGATAGAGGAGCCTGCCAGATCCATGATGTCGCAAAATGGCAGACACGACTGAGCAACTAACACTCTCTAACTTACCTTGTCCCCTAGCTTTTGACACCTTGGTTGCCTCCTCTCCCCACCACCACAGGCAACACACCAGCATACTTTCAACCCCATAGGAGGCAGGCTCTGTTTTTCTGTGAGCGTGTCTAGTGGGTTGCATCTGGGGATGTGAGGCTGGGGACCAGGCTGTCCTCTGCCCTCTGACATCTTGGACTGTGACAGGCAACATAAGAAGTGGCCTACTGGGGAGGGAGGTGGTAGGGGGGTTCAGGATGGAGAACACATGTACACCCATGGCTGATTCATGTCAGTGTACAGCAAAAACCACTACAATATTGTAAAGTTATTAGTCTCCAATTTAAATTAATTAAAAAGAAAAAAGAAGTGGCCTATCAATTCCTTTTGGCTTTGAACTCAGAATCCGAGTCTCCAAGGACACCTTTGTGAAGAATTTTCCACTACGTGGTTTGATTTTTTTTACCTGTCTTATGAATACAAACCTGGCCTATATACTACTAAAAAGCACTATAACTTAGCAGTTATGTGGGCAGATTCTGGAAACACATGACCTGGGTTCAAATTCCAATTTTACTACTTACCAACTGTACTCCATTTCTTTCTTTCTTTATTTTCCTTTTGGCCACGCTGCCCAGCAGGTGGGATCTTATTTCTCTGACCAGGGGTCAAACTTTCCCCCCCTGCATTGGTGGTGAGGAGTTTTAACCACTGGACGGACTGGGAACTGAACTGTACTCAACTCCTGTGTCTCATTTTTCTCCTCTATAAAGTGGACACAGCAATAATAATGGTACCCACCACCCAGGCTATTACATTTACAATAGTCTTGGCAGGAGTAAGTGCTTAATAAATGTTGGCCCTCACTATTTAAAATACACACAGGATCTGAACCTATAAATCTGTCTACATAATTTCTGATACTGTTAGCATAGAAAATCTGGGATTTAAAAAATAAAGAAAATAAAGAGAAGCAGGGGATGTATCTGGCTACACCAAAGTGATTCTCCTTGTAATCTCTAACAGCCAGAGCTTTACAGGCTCATTTTGGTCTTCTAAGACCAAACAGCTGTAAACAACAGAATCCACCCCCTCCACCCCCCAGAAATCTGTTTCTTTCTCTCGGTCTAGCTCTGAAGGGTTTACAACCAACAAGTTCTGGCTCCAGGGGGACTCTGTTCCCCCCAGTGTATAAGACCTTCTTGGTCACCATCGATTTTCTATTTCTTTGTCACTTTCCAATGCTGGAACCCTTAAGCATCGAAGCTGGAGGTGGAAGAGACAGGCTCAGCCGCCGGGAGCTTCAGAACTGACACCGGCTGTAGAGAAGAGTTTCCCTTTCATGTCGTTTGACTGCAGAGTGACTCAGTCCTGACAGCCTTGATTTGGGCCATATTTAGGAGCCAGCTCTGGTGGGGCTCAAGCCTGAAATTTACGGCTTGTTTGTCCTGGACCCATGCAATATTTTTTCCTGCCTTGAAGATGAAAGGGTTACTATTCTCCACACTTCCCCATCTCCTGCCTTTTGTGGGACGTGGGCTTCTGTAGTGTCTCTCTTATTTATCTGCAGAATTAACTTCTAAAGGATATGCTCATCTCCCTCACCAGCCAGAGCTGAGGGCCTTGATATATATGACCCTAAATGGACAATTAGGCTTCTCAGGTGGCTCAGTGGCAAAGAATCCGCTGCTAATGCAGGAGCCTTAGGATACAAGGGTTCGATCCCTGGGTCAGGAAGATCCCCCTGGAGGAGGAAACGGCACCCACTCCAGTATTCTTGCCTGGAGAACTCCATGGACAGAGGAGCCTAGTGGGCTGTAGTCCATGGGGTCTCAGAGCTGGACATGACTGAGTGGCTGAGCATGCACACAAAAAAGTTATTTACAAAAGAAGTGCGCTCACAGGACCTATCTTGGAGAAGTGAAAACAGGATGGTCATGCCTTGAAGGTGCTCTAACACTTGAAGAGCTACACAAATACCTGCACTATTTAAATCAATTAACTTCCTATCTTCTCCAAAAGCCAAAAGTAAAAAACTGGACATCATCCCCTTCAAAGTGCCTTATTTTTGTACAGGACAATGTGATCCAGAGTCTGGCTAAATGTCAGGGCAAATGTTAGTCACTCAGTCTTTTTCCACTCATTGCAACCCCATTGACTGTAGCCCGCCAGGCTCCTCTGTCCATGGAATTCTCCAGACAAGAATACTGGAGTGGGTAGCCAGGGAGGTGATTTCGACGAGATGGACATTGGATACATCAACAGCAGCCCTGGTTCATATATTTAATCTCCATAGTCCATGATGACAAAAGTCATGTGAATCATGATGGAAGGGATGAGCGTCTTAAAAGTAGGTCAGATACTAGCCAGCCAGGAATAGAGAAAATTAAATACAGGTGCAGAAGTCAGTGAATTGTTTGTGCTCTCCAACCTATTCAGTTAAAAAACAGTAAAGGAGGAAGGGAAGTGAAATCAAATGGACTTACGAACATGCCCCCAGTCTTCTCCATTTCCTAATCCTTTTATAAATTCCACTGAGATGGGATTTGCTTTTAGACTGATTATGTGGCTTAAAAATCAGCATAATTACAAGATATTTGTTGAAAGGAAATTCCTCATCTCGGCTGTTTGGTTTCCTTTCCAGGTCTGAGAAGTGGATGACCTGGTTGGAACTAGTTTCATCTGGGACTTCCCAAGCATCTCAGAGGTAGAGAGGACCTTCATGATAATCTCACAATTTTTAAATAAGGAAACCAGGGCTCAAAAGAAGGCAGATGGTTTTCCCAGCCACTCACTGGCAAACCCAAGAATAGGGCTTTTTTCATTTGGTAGCTTAGTCACTCAGTGGTGTCCAACTCTTTGGAGACCCCATTGACTGAAGCCCGCCAGGCTCCTCTGTCCATGGGCTTCTCCAGGCAAGAATACTGGATTGGGTTGCCATTTCCTTCTCCAGGGGATCTTGCCAACCCAGGGGTTGAGCCCGGATCTCCTGCATTGCAGGAGATCTTTACCGTCTGAGTCACTTGGGAAGCCCTTAACATTATTGTTCATGTAAAGGTAGAAAATAAGATCTTGAAAAAACTAAGTTTAAATATAATATCACAGAGCCCGTGTTTCAACAGTAACATGAGTCAGGTAATAAATCACCCCTTTTGATCAAGAATGGGGCTCTTGACCAAAGAATTTTTTTTGGAAATGAAAAGCACAGGCTTCCTTCATATTTCCACTTCCTTTTGGCCTCAGAATGGATCTTCTGGGATGTTCCAGGCCAGAATTTTTCTTGTTCTGCCTTTGGCCCTCCAAAAAAGTTCCAGAATTTCTGGTATCAATCATCATTATATTATCAACAACCACCACTTGCTGATTATCATAAGTGACCTTTGTAGGAATGAGATAAAGTAACCACTTTCACAGAGCTTGAGTCTGGAAAGAATGATCTGAGATTAGGGGAAACATTTATAATAATAATAATAGATTTTATTAAGCCAACTACTAAAACAGTTACTTGTTTGTCTCTTCTAATGCTTTCATTAAACTCCCATCCATTTTACAGATGAGCAAACTGAGGCCAGCTCAAAAGTTAACAGAGTGTGAGTGGTACATGTATATCTCACTCCAAAGCTCTTACCCACTTAAACGTTAATGATTAGGACTTTCCTGGCAGTCCAGTGACTGAGACTCTTAGCTTCTGCTGCAGGGGATGTGGGTTCGACCCCTGGTGGGGGAACTAAGATTTCCACGTGCTGCACCATGTGACCAAAAAAAGAAAAAAATGAAAACAAAAAACAAAACATTAATGATCATCCACAGGAGAGTGGAATACCTAAGGAAATGGAATAATATGTCCTTTTTCTTCAAGGAGAGTCCTAAAGTATTATGTATTATACATACTATTTTATAGTCATTATAATAATTATACCATCTCGTCTTACACCCCAGAAAACAGGAGTTTTTCTCGGCAGGGACACTTATTGGAAACAAAGCCTTTCTTCACAACGCCCCTTCACGTTGATCGGATATTTTATTTATTTTTTATTTTTTTGTGTGTGTGAAATTTTGTTGCTTATATATATAATTTTGTGAAATGTGAGTGGGAATGAGTTCTAAGTTGTATTCTAGGCCTTTTGAGACAACAATCCTTATTTGGAAAATGATACATTTGTGAAGTTTGGCTTATTCATGATGTCAACTTTTCAGGAAAATTTAACACTGTACTAGAACAGCCCATGGGTGGAGGAGCCTGGTAGGCTGCAGTCCATGGGGTCGCTAGAAGTCGGACATGACTGAGTGACTTCACGTTCACTTTTCACTTTCATGCATTGGAGAAGGAAATGGCAACCCACTCCAGTATCCTTGCCTGGAGAATCCCAGGGATGGGGGAGCCTGGTGGGCTGCCGTCTCTGGGGTTGCACAGAGTCGGACACAACTGAAGCAACTTAGCAGCAGCAGCAGCAGAAAAACGAAATTCTTTTTTTTTTTTTGCTCCAAAGTGAATGATTTTATTCTGGATTTGAAGATGTCAGTGGACCTGGCATTAACATTAGGGTCAGTTTTAGATATATATACAAAAAATGTGGGAGACCTACAAGACACAAGCACCGCCAACCCCACCAATCTGCGTAAAGGAGCTTGACAATCTATCCGCATCCCCAGATATTCACTTCTTTGAGTTTTGTAACTCTCTTGTTTTGAATATCTTTATTTTTTTTCACTTTTTTAAATTTTTACTTTTTACTTTTTTAAATATAAATTTATTTATTTTAATTGGAGGTTAATTACTTTACAATATTGTATTGGTCTTGCCATATATCAACATGAATCTGCCACGGGTGTACACGTGTTCCCCATCCTGAATCCCCCCTCCCACCTCCCTCCCCATACCATCCCTCTGGGTCGTCCCAGTGCACCAGCCCCAAGCATCCAGTATCCTGCATCGAACCAGGACTGACGATTCGTTTCATATATGTTATTGTACTGTTGGTGGGAATGCAAACTAGTACAGCCACTATGGACACTGATTATAATAGCCAGGACATGGAAACAACCTAGATGTCCATCAGCAGATGAATGGATAAGAAAGCTGTGGTACATATACACAATGGAGTATTACTCAGCTGTTAAAAAGAATACATTTAAATCAGTTCTAATGAGGTGGATGAAACTGGAGCCTATTATACAGAGTGAAGTAAGCCAGAAAGAAAACCACCAATACAGTATAATAATGCATATATATGGAATTTAGAAAGATGGTAATGATAACCCTGTATGCGAGACAGCAAAAGAGACACACATGTATAGAACAGTCTTTTGATAGGATATTTTAATGTATTCATGTTCCCTTTGGATGCATAGATTCATCAAAGAGATGTTTAAAATTTCCTCTCATTCTGAACTAATTTATTGAATACATACAACATTTCTGAGGACCAGGCAAGCTTCAAATCACATCATCCTCACAATCACAGTCAGGCAGGTACTATTCTTATGGCTATTGTACAGATGAAGAAACTGAGAGGTGGAGAGGTGGGACAACTTGTCCAAAGTTACACAGCTTCACTGTGATCCCAGATTCAAAGCCAGGCACTCAGGCTCCTGAGTCCAGATTTGAACTATGACGCCCTGACACCTCATCCATTTGGTACAACTGCCTGAGAAAGATTAAGAAGCTAATTCGAGTTGATGGGGAACATGTCCCAAGTTTTACAGAGTTGACTTCCCTGGTGGCCCAGACAGTAAAGCATCTACATATAATGCGGGAGACCCGGGTTCAATCCCTATGTTGGGAAGATCTCCTGGAGAAGGAAATGGCAACCCACTCCAGTATTCTTGCCTGGAAAATCCCATGGACGGAGGAGCCTGGTAGGCTACAGTCCATGGGGTTGCAAAGAGTCGGACACGACTAAGTGACTTCACTTCACTTTACAGAGTTGTGTAGAGTTGTGAGAGATGCTTGTAAAAGTGCACAAGGGCTGGACTTCCCTGGTGGTCCAGTGGGGGTGGTGGTTGTTCAGTCGCTAAGTCATGTCCAACTCTTTGCAACCCCATGGACTGAAGCACATCAGGCTTCCGTGTCCTTCACTGTTTCCTGGGGTTTGCTCAAATGTATGTCCATTGAGTCGGTGATGTCCAACCATCTCGTCCTCTGTAGTCCCCTTCTCCTACCGCCCACAATCTTTCTCAGCATCAGGGTCTTTTCCAGTGAGCTGGCTCTTCACATCAGGTGGCCAAAGTATTGGAGCTTCAGCTTCAGCATCAGTCCTTCCAATGAATATTCGGGGTTGATTTCCTTTAAGATTGACTGGTTTGATCCCCTTGCTGTCCAAGGGACTCTCAGAATCTTTTCCAGCACCACAATTCAAAAGCATCAATTCTTTGGAATTCAGCCTTCTTTGTGGTCCAACTCTCACATCCATACATGACTACTGGAAAAACCATAGATTTGACTGTACAGACCTTTGTCGGCAAAGTGAAGTCTCTGCTTTTAATATGCTGTCTAGGTTTGTCATAGCTTTTCTTTCGAGGATGAAGTCACCATCCACAGTGATTTTGGAACCCAAGAAAATGTCACTATTTCCACTTGTCCCCCATCTATTTGCCAGAAGTGATGGAACCAGATGCCATGATATTAGTTTTTTTAATGTTGAGTTTCAAGCCAGCTTTTTCACTCTCTTCTTTCACGCTCATCAAGAGGCTCTTTAGTTCCTCTTTGCTTTTTGCCATGAGAGTGGCCCAGTAATGAAGACCCTGCTTCCACTGCATGGATTCATTTGAGGTCCCTCATGCCACACAGTGAGGCAAAAAAAATTTTTTTTAATTTTTTTAATAAAATACATTTTTTAAAGTGTACAAGAGCTATTGTTCTCACTCTTGTGGCCTCCCCCAAACTCCTTCAGAGTTTGGGTGTCTGGTTGGTTCTTAAGTAGCTGAGCTGAATGAGCCAAAATGTTGTGAAGGTCAGTGTTGAAAGAGGTGCCCTTGAGTGTTTCCTTTTACATGTTTCTTCTGGAAGTAAACAGATTTTCGGGTCACAAAAATCAGCTGGGAATGTGGACCAAGGACAGTCAGGGTTCAGAGAAAAACTCAGAATTGTTGAGGCTGTTTTGGGTGGAAAGCCTTTGGGGGTTTTTTTCCTTTTTTGGAGGAAAATTGCAAAATAACTTAATATACAAATGGGCCTTTTTCATTTTTCCCTTGTAATGCTCCAAATTTCCCAGTTGATTTCTGGTCACTTCGAAAGGTTTGAAATCATTTCATCTTTATGGAAGAGGACTTTCTTATACATATTTTTAATCATCACAACTAATGTATTTTTACACCTTAAGAAAACAACTTCACAGCTTCTAACAATTGGTAGACTGAAAAACTTTAAGATGATCAGAATATCCATGAACTGTTGAAGCAACATTTAAATACAATATTTTATGCACATTCTAACTCAAGTAGGAGAGGCCATGGGGACTTGGGAATGGCTAGTTTTCTTTCCATCTAAGCCAGAGACTGGGAGGAATGTGAGAAAGAGTCATTTTCACCTATCCCCTCAACTTTATTCTCAGGACTCTGGAAGTGACTAAGACATCAGAAAGTAAAATATAATACCTGGGAAGTTAAACAGTGACTTGTGTGTGTGGACTCTTACAAAAAATAGACAGGAGCACCCGAAGGGGAATTTGCTACTGCCCTGCCTCACCTTTTTATTGGCTTTTCAAGAGAAAGGTGTGGAATAGGGAGCGACGCAGAGGAGTTTCGGCTTTAAGTGGATGCCTGACCGTTTTCTCCCAGGGGAGAGTTGAGTGGTAGAAGCAGCTCAGGACATGCTGTACAGGTTAACAAATATGGGGAGGGATGATTTTTTTTTATGTGATATATAGAATTGGGAGGGGAAAGAGAAACACTATGTTGAAGACTAAGGTTTTGGCAAAAATGGCTGAGATAATTCCCCCATCACCATCTTATATGCCTTTGCTTGGTTTGTATTTTTGTTGTTTGCTTTGACTGCACTGGGTATTCATTACAGCTTGAAGTCTTCTCTAGTTGTGACTCTCTGGCTTAGTTGCCCCAGGCATGTGGGATCTTGGTTCCCTGACCAGGGATCAAACCCATGTCCCCTGCATTTGAAGGCAGATGCTTAGCCACTAGATCATCAGGGAAGTCCCAAGAAGTGTTTTCTCTGGAAGAGGGATGTACTTGACTATGGCCAGAGTTGGAGTTTGGTATATAAATCATAGGCCAAAAGTGGGCACAATAATTTCTCCCCCTCCTGCATGCGCATCCCTTCTCAGAGGGGCTTGGCTGTGTTTCAGCATCAAGAGTTAAAGCCTGTTTATCTAGAGTCTGAATCTGATTCAGTTGGTTGTGGAAGAAGGGCAACGTTCCAGTCTAGGCTTCAAAATGTATTGCAGCTTCTTCTATTGCCTTCTGATAATGCTGCCTCCATGGGGAGAACCCGAGCTTGCCTTCTAGAGAGTGACGGACCACAGGAAGAGAGCCCTCACCCCACTGACCCATCAGCAGACCCAGACAAGACCAGGAGAACTGTCCAGCTGAGCCCAACCCAAATTACTGACCCACAGATTCATGAGTAAATAAAAATGGTTATTGTTTGAGGCCATTTGGAGTTGACTTGTTACACAGTAATAGATAACTGATAAAAGGGAAGTGTCTATCTCAACACTAAAAGAAAACATTTTTTGGTAATCGAATTTTTAAAGCTAATTCTCTATTTATTTTTTGGCCACACCACCCAGCATGCGGGACCTCAGTTCACCAACCAGGAATGGAACCCCTACCCCCCTGGAGTGGACGTGTAAAGTCTTAACCACTGGACCACCAGGGAAGTCCCAAAAAACTTTTTTTTTTTAAGTCTCCCCTCAACATAGTTTTTGGCTCACCACGAAGAGGGCAAAACCAGCCTGGGCTCCGGCCTGGGGTGGAGCTTGGATTCCTCTGACTCTCCCTGAAGGAGGGAGGAAGAGTAAGTCCTCTTGAGACCCAGGACTTTCTCAATAGTGGGTAATAATAATGATTACAATCTGAGCACCTATTATGGTCAGACGCAGCACCCAGCATTTACCTCGGATCATCTACTTTAACAACAGGCCCTATTGTACCTATTTGTGGTCGAGGTAAGTGAGTCTTGGGGAGGTTATCTTGCTGGAATTCAGACCTAGTCTCAGCCTTGAGCCCTGACTACTGTGCTGAAGCCCAGACTTTGCTGGCAGGAGAACACGAATGTAGAGACGAATAGGAAATAGCAACTAGGGGTTCGGAGCTGCTGAACTCTGAAAATGGAAAATGCTTTCAGACAGTCCTTAGCTTAGATCATCTCTGTTCTCCAGACTCCCATACCCCCAGCTTGATTATTTTACCAGTTTTATGCAACTGTGACATCTTACTTTGCACAAATTACTTTTAAAGCTTCCCTTCACATTCATAAAACTCTGGGGATCCCCACTGTAACCATCAGGTAAAGAGAATGCAAATCAGCCCGAACTGGCTCCAACACAACTTTCTCACCAAATCCATATCACCCACTCGGCACTTTTGCTCCTGTCCAGCTCACCACCTGCTAGAAAGATTGGCCATCATGCAAGCCGGCACAGTTGCTTCAGTTGTATCCAACTCTGTTCAATCCCACTGACTGTAGCCCACAAGGCTCCTCTGTCCACAGGATTCTCCAGGCCAGAATACTGGAGCAGGTTGCCACTCTGCTCCAGGGGATCTTCCTGACCCAGGACCTCTCCTGCATTGGCAGGCAAGTTTTTTTTACCACTAATGCCACCTGGGAAGCCCAGATAGAAAGTTAGAAAAAGATAGCCACCTCCATTTAATGAGCAGCTCTTAAAATCACGAGGTCAGTTGAGAATTTAGAACAAAAGTGGAGCCTGGGCACTCCACCAATCTCTCATGCTGGCAGTCTTTATTTTAGAGAAACATGAAATCAGTATAACTGATGCTTCTGGCTCTGCTCTAGGTAAAGATCAAGTTCTTCAACTTCCAGCTTCCAGGGAGAGTAGAAAGAGACAAAAAGATAAGAAGGAGCAAGAAAGTGTAATAGTAGGATGAAGAGAAATAGGGGGAAAATAAAAAAGTAAAAAATAGAGAAGGAGATGATGATAAGAAAATTAAAGAAGATGGGAGCAGAAAGGAGCCATTTAAAGAAAATAGTGAAATGAAGAAATGAGAAAAAATGTGGAACACTGGAAGGTGCGGGAAGGGAGCAGAAAGAAAACTTGTATTTAGGTAATATGATAACTTTTTTAAAAAAATTTTTAATGAGTCATGGAGATGTAATGTACACTGTGGTTATTATAACCAATAATAGTACTGATTATACTGAATATACTCAGTATTGATTATAATCAATAATAGTCAGTACTCAGTAGTATATTTGACAGATGTTATGAAGGCAGATCTTAAAAGTTCTTATCACAAGAAAAACAGATTTGTAGCTATGTGTGGTGATGGACATAGTGATCATTTCCCAATACACACAAATATCAAGTCATTATGTTGTACACCTCATACTAATATAATGTTATATGTCACTTATATCTCAATAAAAATATTTTTATTCTATTTATTTATTTTTTGGCCACACCATACAGTATGCAGGATCTTAGTTTCCCAACCTGGGATTGAACCTGTGCCTCCCGCATTAGGAGGGCAGAGTCTTAACCACTGGATTGCCAGGGAAGTCTCCAAATAATATTTTTTAAAATTCTGTTGTCCACATTTCTCCCGTCCTACCACAAGGCACAAGGCTCGATGAAAATATCGATCTCTACAGAATCAGCATCTTCCACTATCAACACCCACACACACTACAAACACTCTACCCCACCCACCCACC
>NW_011495057.1:1844611-1856497 GCF_000754665.1 Bison bison bison | reverse complement strand
TCCGCAGGCGTGTTTTGTGGTCTGTCCTTCCCTGAATTCTCTCCAAGAGACCTATCGCCTTCCAGGTCTGCTTAGCAAAGGGCAGACACACTGGCCTCTGCTGAGCCTCTTCCCCAGACATCTTCATAAGATAGCAAGCAAGGGACTAGTGTGTTCAAAGGAAGGATTTAGTTTATTTACAGATTTGTATCAGTGGGTGGCCAACTGAGTTTGAATCTTGTAAGGGGACAGGAAAACAAGAAAGCCAGCTTGCCTAATCAAAGGTTTCCAAATATCCATTTGGAAAATATGGAGAGTTTTGAGGAAAATCCCAAACCTATTTTCAGCCGAGTCTGCCCCTCCACGATAAGTTCCACGTGACCTGCAATCCACCCCATGTCTCCTTCAAATTTGACTTTTCTGAGGCTTAGAACAAGTGAGAGAAGATTTTGCAACAGTTATGAAGGACATTTTAACAATTATTTTTTGGTAATTTAAGGAACCATTTTTGCCCTTAAAAAATTATTTTCCAAAAAAGAAATATAAGGACTTCCCTGACAGTCCAGTGGTTAAGACTCCTCACTTCCAGTGAAGGGTGTGTAGGTTCAATCCCTGTTGGGAGAACAAAGATCCCACCTGCCTCAAGATGTGGCCAAAAAATAAAACAATCAAAAAAAAAAAAAAGAAGAAATACAAAGATTTGCATACTAAATTAGAGAGCTAAATACCAGCACCATCTTCTGACTTTTATCATTGGCTAAGTTTAGATACTTCTCATCAAAGAACAAGCTGTCAGATACCCCACTTACATTTTTTCTTTTTTAAACTTTCCAAAAGTCGAGAGGGGCCTCCTAGGTGGCGCTAGTGGTAAAGAATCTGCCTGCCAATGTAGGAGATGTAAGAGACCTGGGTTTGATCCCTGGGTTGGGAAGATCTCCTGGAGGAGGAAATAGCAACCCACTCCAGTATTCTTGCCTGAAAAAAAAGTCCCATGGACAGAGGAGCCTGGCGGGCTACAGTCCATGCGGTTGCTAAGAGTCAGACACAAGTGAGCACACACACATAGGCCCGGGAAACACAGCAAACAAAATAAGAAACACTAACAAAAGAGCAATAAACAGTCTAGATGTCTTTATTCCACTGGCTTCCTCCCCCTGCCTCCATCCCCATCCAGGCTTCCCAGTAGCAGACAGAGCAGGTCTGGCTGCTGAGATGCTGCCTTTATAATGGAGCCAACAGGGAAGTGCTTCCACCATAGGATTCTACCCAGAGTGGTAACTCTGCTGCTTGCGTCATGTCCGGGTTCCCACTGGCCTTCAGCAAACCTCCTCGCTCATTCGAGCAAAGGCAGCAGAACTAGGTCTTCCTTTGCACAGGTGGAAAAACAAAACCTTGGAGTCGTCAGCATCAGGGTTAAAGGTCACACACGCAATTGGAGCCCAAACTAGTGGCAGTGGCACCGAGAGCTCTGGGGCCGGAACCCCGGGGTCCCTGGCGCTGAAATGACCACTTTCTAGCGGCACTGAGCTCTCCTGCTGCCTTACAGTCCACACCCTGTGCCTCACTGCCAGCTCCGTTTCCACAGTCACAGGGCAGTGCAACTTCAGAGCGCCTGGTAACTGAAAAGTAGGAGCAGAAAGAAAGGGAGGGAGGGAGGCGCTGGCATCCCTCTGCAAGGCTTTTACATTTTCCCATGCCATATGAAACAAACGTTTTGTGTAATTTTCCAGTGGCCTTGATTAAAGATGTTATGTAACTCACTATAACTAAAGCTTGAAGAAACGAAAGGCCATGCCAGGCTTATCATTTGTTTGGACCCGGCCAGAGATCCAGATACATTAAGCCCTCCAAACGTGGCCAGCTTATTTCTGTGAAATCTTGTCCTTCAGGAACTCGCC
Organism: Bison bison bison; assembly: GCF_000754665.1. Classification (NCBI taxonomy): domain Eukaryota; kingdom Metazoa; phylum Chordata; class Mammalia; order Artiodactyla; family Bovidae; genus Bison; species Bison bison. The sequence goes on along the minus strand of NW_011495057.1, from coordinate 1,854,620 downwards.
TCCTTTGCCTGGTACTCAAGGCCTTTTATAATCTATCCCAGATCTCCCTTCCGCCCTGTCCCAGCCCCTGCCAACCCACACATGCCCTTCTCTCCAGCCAGGAGGCTGCCACAAACACCCAACAAGGGTCCTATGCAGCCTTCCCACTGCATTTCCTCCTCTTTCTCATGCTCCCCACTGATCTGAATCTGGTTCCTTCTGGAGAATCCATCTACTCTTTCTGGGAGAAGACTTCCTTCACCACCCCATCCTCTGAACTCCAAACGCTTGCGCTGATCCAGGTCAGTCCCTTGGTGAATGCATACACGCTAAGTAAGTCACTTCAGTCACTTCTGAATCTTTGAGACCCCATGGACTGTAGCCCCACCAGGCTCCTCTGTCCATGGGATTCTCCAGGCAAGAATACTGGAGTTGGTTGCCTTGCCCTCCTCCAGGGGATCCTCCCATCCCAGGGATCAAACTCACATCTGTAAGGTCTCCTGCATTGGCAGGTGGGTTCTTTACCACTAGTGCCACCCGGGAAGTCCCCAGTCCCTTGGTTAAGGAGTAGATTCAGGCAGTGCCCCCTACTAACCCAGAACTTGGGCATGATCTTGACCTCTCTGACCCACTTGTTCCTTAACATGAGCAACATGAGATTCTCCTGCAGGAAGTATCGTGTGAAGATGATGTGAGACTGTTCACTTAAAGGGCCTAGCACAGCGCCTGGGATGTTGGGGGGGGGCCCCTATGAACATGTTTTCCTGTCCCCCATGCTAGCCACGGCACCAGGCACAGGAAGACAGCAGCTGTCTGTGTCTGACGTTACAAAAGCAAGTTTTCCATCTCCCTGTGCCTCACTTTCCTTAAAATCTTAAAAACGGGGCTATTGGGACTTGCCTGGCTGTCCAGTGGTTAGGACTCCATGCTTCTACTGCCAGCGACACAGATTCCATCTCTGGTCCAGGAACTATTACTAAGATCCTGCAAGCTTCATGGCACAGCCGAAAAAAAAAAAAAAGGCAGGGGGCAGGGGGGCAGCTGTTGATGTATCTCCATTATAGTCTGTATTATAAGCTTAGAGGACTTAATACCTAGAAAGGGCAAAGGTGCCTGGATGACAGTTAAATGCTCAGTAAGTCTTAGCGATAATGCAGACATGGGCAGAGGGGACCTCGTGGTGAACAAGACAGATGTGGTTTCTGTTTTCATGAAGTGAGTGGAAGATAAGACACAAGTTCGTTTGTCTACGATACAACTCTTCTGGCATTTGACATATGTTATCTTGAGTTGTTGGTTATCTATTTACATGTATGTCTTGTCCCCTATCAAGATGGTAAATTTATTGAGGGAGGAGGGCCTGGATCAATTCTGCCACGTCCCCTCACTGCCCAGCATGTCATATATATAGCAGACATTCAATAATATTTATTGCTAATCACTGAAGAGGTGGTTCATTCCTCTGCCATAAAAATGTTATTATGGAGCTCCTATTCATCAGTGAGGCTCTATAGCTCTTTCTCAGTGGTTCAAAGCAACGCATGAAAAATTAACATATAAACACCATTCCCTGAGTGCAAGTGCCTCCTAGTTCCTTCCACCTGGAAATTCAGCATCATTTTGGTTCACACACCTTGAGCACAGCCACTATCACTCTGCACCTAAGTTGACCATTCATGCCCCAAACAAATCGTGCATTTTTCCAAGCAGTAGCAATCCCATGTGATCTCATTTCTCCCTGGCAACTATGAGGCAGGGACAAGTACCATCCACATTTTATAGGTGGGAAAACAGGCTTAGGAAGCTGAAGTTACCTGCACAAGGCCACAAGTGAATGTTGGAGTTGAGACTTGAACTCAGACTGCCTGGCATGAGGCAGGGAGTGGGCAACCCTAGGCCAGACTGCCTGGTGCCTAGCTGGACCACCTCTAACCGGAAGGCGACGGCATAGACAAGCCAGCAACAGGGCACAGCCCTCTCCGCAAGCCTCTGAAGGAAGACCTTTATGGCAGAGACATCTTTGCTCAGTCACGTGAGAAAGACAACCCGTGGGGCAGGTGACCATTTTCTCATGGAGCCCGTGACAACTGGGCTGAGTCAGCTCACCTGGAGAATACCATTCAGCCTCTCGGCCCAGGCATTCCAAGGGACACCACCCCCAACTCTTCACCAAGGGGCTACCCACAACCCCCAATAGCCCCCATCCATGGCCCCCCTCCAGAGGCCTCCTACTCAAAGCCGCCCACCCAAGACTCTCACTCAGGCCCCACCATGGCCCCCCTCTACAGCCCTTCTATCCAAAGTCCCCCCAGCCAGGGCCCTCACGAGCAAAGACACTGACCCACTTCTTCCCTCCTTCCTCTTACGCTGCCTTTTGTCGGTGATTTTTTTTAATTTATGATTTTCAGGCCAGCCGGTTGTTAGCCTGCTGTGTTTGGAAATGGTAGATGATTAAACCTCCTGGCCAGGTGTAAATGCAACCTTTGTCATCTGGAGGCTGGGAGAATCACCTCACTGGGCCACAGCCTGCCTCTGGCTCCGAACTTTCTGCTCCAAGCAGACCCTCTTCCAGGCCAAGATCAGCAGACCTCAGCCCTTCCCACTGATTTCCTTGCTCGGAGCCTAGCCCAGAAGCCAGAGGTTTCGGAGGGACAAAGACGGCCACAAAAGCACTAGACGGAGCCTTAAATTCAGGGGAAGCATCAAACCTCCTGTCCGTCTCTCTCTCTCTTTTTTTTAAGGGAATTTTTACCAGGTAAATAATAAAAACATGTAATCATTGACTAGGTCTTTCAATGTGAACCGAAGATATGTGTTCATTTCTGTTGCCAGGGCTTCCCTGGTGGCTCAATGATAAAGAATCTGTTTGCTAATGCAGGAGACATGGGTTCAATCCCTGGGGCAGGAAGATTCCCTGAAGGAGGAAATGGCAACCCACTCCAGTATTCTTGCCTGGGAAATCCCATGGACAGAGGAGCCTGGGGATGCTACAGTCCATGGGGTCACAAAGAGTCAGACACGACTGAGCACTATTGCCAGTCAATTCTCCCATGTCCCTTCCTTTGCCTCAGTACCACCCCCTGGCCCTCAGCATCCACTGTCCACATATCCACTCAGATGTGGCTTCTGGTTTGAGCATCCAGGGAGCTTCAGCCAGGTGGGGAGGGGCAGCAGTTGGAGGAGCCACTTCTAGAAACAGGTTCCCAAGCCGCCTCCCTCAAGGAAGCCCCAACCACAGGCCCATGAGAAGGGGAAGCCGAGCCAGGATTCCCTTTGCAATTACTAAACGGAGGACAGGAAGTCCCGGATGTGCGTTATGGGCATCAGTAGCCCGACGCTCCTGGGGAAGCAGCCAGAAGCCCTCTGTTGACTTTTTCAGGCCGAGTTCTCACCAACAGACATGTGCTTCAGGAGGGTTATTGCTGAGCAAACAGCACGTGGCAAGTGCACTTTCCGCACCACACGTCCCAGCCCTTGCAGCCGGGAGCAGCTTGAGGGGAGCTGGAGGCAGCCAGACCTGCTCTCCATCCGGCTGCTTCTGTTTGCCCAAGTTCCCTTTCAGGCAGGCACTGGAGATTTCAGTGCAGTTTGGGCAGAGAAGTAAGAGTCTACTTGGGAGTTCTCTGCAGGCAGTAAATAAATGTTTGTTGAAGGCAGAATGAAGAAATCAATAAATCAATTAAGATGTGTTTAGTGAGTGGTCCCCTGAGCCCCGCCCCGAGTCACACTCCGCCCCAAGTCACACTCTGTGGGAGATCTGACGCCCCTCCGGCAGCTGCAGACAGATGGGAAGGACAAAACTAACAGCCGTGGGATCACTTGAAACAATCTGACGCTAAACTACCATCCCTGCCCTTAGAAATCTGTCTTTAGCGAAGCTCCATTTGGGTCTTTACAATTGATGTTACAGACCACAAGGCTCTGTGAATTTTGCAAAGGCTTTTGGTTGAAAGTGATGTTCTAACCAGTAGTAGGATGGTCACAGTCCACAGCTGGGGTAGGCATGTTCCATGTGCAAGCAAAGCAGGAGATGAGAAGATGTGCTGGAGAGGATGGTCTGTGGGTGGTAGGTAGGATGCAGGCAGGAGGACAGGAGAAAGGACCCTCTCAGGTAGTGGAGGGGGTGGCTGCATGCGACACGAACCCTCTGGAAGCTGCAGTGAAGGGTTTCTTTCAAGGAAGCACATCCCTGTCTCTCCCTCCCCTGCCCCCCGCTGGCGTGGGCTGACATTTCTTTAACCCAGGATGGGGCACCATTAGAGGGGTGTATTTGGAGGATTGCTGGTGATTAGAGGCAGAACCGATACAGAGGAGCAAGATCAGCCTTAGTGATGGAAAGAGATGGGATGGAAAAGAAATGGCTAATCTTAGAGACTTTTTTTTTTAAAACAGGTGAGGCAGAGGTTAATGACTCCAGCACTGTGGGTGGCCCCATGTTCTCTCTGCCTTCCCTCTTTTTTTCTGGCCTTCGGCATATGGGCTCTTATTTCCCAGACTGGGGATCCAACCCGTGCCCCCCTGCAGTGGCAGACCAGAGTCTCAACCACTGAACCACCAAGGAAGTCTCTTAGAGACATTTGGAAGAAGTAAGACAGAATGGTGACAGACGGGTGACAGGCAGGGTGTGGAAGGTAGTGGCAAGGGGGAAGGGGGTGGTGCTGACCCCCTGAGAGATGGGCTGGGGGTGAACAGGATCAGGAGGGACTCGAAGGTCACCAGCGATCTGCTGAAATCTCCGACCCCTGGGTTCCTCTGAGAGACTCCCATTCCTGTCTCCTCAGGATTTCTTTTTCTCCAGGTCCTCAAATTAGCCTCTTTTTGCTGCAGATTTCCCTCCTACTCAGTCTTTCTCGCTCCTCAAATGACTGATTGTTCATTTTAGAGAAAGAGATGAAACTGTTGGGGAAAAAAAAGATGTGCCCATGAGACCGTTCTCCACATGGAAACCTGACCCTTGGACACGGTGGGGAGGTTTGTCTGTGGAAGTTTCAGTGGTCTGTTTCTGGAAGGCCAGACTTTAGAGCACATTGGGATTTTATACAGGGAAGTTCCTAAAGGAGAGAGAGGGTATTCTTTCTTAAAAAGACATAATTTCATTTATTTATGGCTATGCTGGGCCTCCATTGGTGCTCGAGGGCTTTCTCTAGTTTGGGAGAGCGGGGGCTGCTCTATGTCGTGGACCCTATAGAGCACGCAGATTTCAGTAGTTGTGGGACATGGGCTTAGTTGCTCCACAGCATGTGGAATCTTCCCGGACCAGGGATCGAACCCACGTCCTCTGCGTTGGCAGGTGGATTCTTACCCACTGTACCACTTGGGAAGTCCGAGAGAGTTTATTCTAAAGAAGGAAGGAAGAGGAAGGAAACAACCCAAGGAGGTGTTCAGGAAGGAAGTCAGGGCATTGATGGCAAGCAAGGCAGTGCTCTAAGACTTTACACTTGGCCCAGCCCCCAAGGATGGCTTCTGTCTGCGAAGTCCCTGTACTGGGTGGGAGACATTAGGAAAAACAGATACCAGCCTTATAGTGAATGAATGAATGGAGGGAGGGAGGGGGCAGCTTTACCAGTAACTGTGCTGCATGGGAGCATCTACCCAGAAAAAGAAGACAAAGAGACTTCCCTGATGGTTCATTGGTTGAGAATCCACCTCCCAGTGCAGAGCACAAAGGTCCAACCCACGGTCCAGGAACTTAGATCCCACATGCCAAGGGGCAGCTAAGCTAGCGCGCCACACCTACTGGGCTTGATTGCCACAACTAGAGAAGACCAAGCACTGCAATGAAGATTTCTGCACGTGTGTGCAATAAGTCGCTTCATTTGTGTCTGACTCTGTGTGACTCTGTGGACTGTAGCCTGCCAGGCTCCTTTATCCATGGGATTCTCCAGGCAAGAATACTAGAGTAGATTGCCTATTCCTTCTCTAGGGGATCTTTCTGACTCAAGGATCAAACCTGTGTCTCCTGCATTGCAGGCCGATTCTTCTACCACTGAGCCGCCGTGGTAAGCCTGTGGGGTGGAGAGATGGTGGCAAAATAATGAATTCTGTTTGGAACAGACCTGTCTTTCATCACTAGCACTTCATCCTCCTCCCAAAGCAGCCTGAAAGACCCCCAAAGCCTTGTTGCTTGATTTATCATGTTTTCCAGATGCCAAAATGGTCAACTAAGCACAAAACAGGATTATTCTCACGATGGCATTTTCACTGACAACCATTCTTCACTGAAGAAAATAACTCCAAGGTAATCAGGATTCAGACCATCCTAAAACTCAGCCCTCCTGATCTTCAGTTTAAAATTATTAAGAGGCAAAGGGACAACAGGACATCCTAATATTGCTATAAATCTGACATGTGATGGTGGATATTAAACAAATGTTTATCGAGTGAATGACTGGACCTCAGTGAGCTCATGCCAGATCCTGGGCAATGTGCTTCTATAGGGAAAATACAGGCCCTGCCCTCAAGCATGTCACAGTCTAGTAAGGAAGACAGGTGTGTAAACATGCTGTTATAGTGAGATTGTGGTCAGATGGGAAGAGAAGCAGACATACAATAAGAGCCTTTTATTGCTATAGTACAAGGGGCGACGGGGTGTGTAGCCCAAGCCTGTGTCAGAACCAAGTGGCAAGCTGGCGTTGTTGCTGTTTACTCACTCAGTCGTGTCCGACTCTTTGCAACCCTATGGACTCTAGCCCACCAGCCACCTCTGTCCATGGAATTTTCCAAGCAAGAATACTGGAGTGAGTAGCCATTCCCTTCTCCAGGGAATCTTCCAGACCCAGGGATTGAACCAGGGATCTTCATTGCAGGCAGATGCTTTATTGTCTGAGCCTGCCAAGCTAGAGAGTCTGATCTTTATCAAGGAGGCGACACAGAGCCACAAGCGTTTGAAGCTGAGAAGGGATGTTATCAAGACTGCATGCTGGAAAGATCAATTGGCGATGGTGCTGGTGATAGAGGGGAGATTGGGGAGAAGGGGAGCCACCTGGAAAGACATGTCCAGGGTCCAGATGCTAGATGGTGTCTTTCTGAATCAAGGGAGTACTGGGAGGGGGTGAAAAGGAGGACATACCATTAAGAGGGGCTGGGAAGGAGGATGCAGTTCAGCTTTGTGCTAAGCTGGTGTGGGAGGAAAGGGAGGGCATGTCTAGGGGCTTCCTGGTTTCTTGTTTGGGCAGCTGGGTGGTTGGTTGTTATTCAGTTGCTAAGTCATGTCCAACTCTTCGTGACCCGGTAAAGTGCAACACACTAGGCTTCCCTGTCCTTCACTATCTCCTGGAGTTTGCTCAACTTTATGTCCATTGAGTCCTGATTCTATCTAACCATCTCATCCTCTACCATCCTCTTCTACTTTTGCCTTCAGTTTTTCCCAGCTCTTAGCTGGGTGGTTGGTAAAGCATTACTAACAGAAGATTCAAGATGGAGAGCAGTTGGGGACTTCCCTGGCAGTCTGGTAGTTAAAACTCCATCTTCCAATGTAGGGGGTGCAGGTTCGATCCCTGGCTGGGGAACTAAGGTCCCATGTGCCGTGGAGTGTGGCCAAAAATTAAAAAGAAACCAAAGAGCTGAAGGGGTGGGGGGAAGTGAAGGGTGGGAGGGAGAAGAAAGAATTCTGACTTGGACACAGTGACTTTGAGAAGCTAAGAGTTCCATCAGTGGACAATCTGGGAGGCAACTGGATATTCAATCAGCAAAACACAGAATCAGGGTCTGTGGGACTCACTGGCCACATGACCGTGAAGAAGTGCCTTGGCCTCTCTCAGTCTTGGAGTCTCCATCTGAACAAGGAAGGAGCAGAGTCGTCTGTGATTCTGGGGGCACAGAAATGCATCCATGGGGTGCCGAGGGTGGCTGCAAACAGGCTTTCCTCACCTCCCACACGGGCCTCCAGAACGCCCTCTATCTCAGGTGACATCTTTTTTGTTGTTTTTTAATCTTCTAAATTACTATTTTTTTTTATTTTGGAGCCATGCTGCATGGCATGTGGGATCTTAGTTACCTGACCAGGGATCGAACACACACCCTTGTATTGGGAGCTCAGAGTCTTAATCACTGAACCACCAGGGAAGTCCCTCAGGTACCACCTTTACTGAGCCCCTGAAAGGTGTTCCAGGTGGGAATCCTCCTTCTCAGCATCCTTCACTTCACATCTGAAGGTTGAGCAGGAGGAAAGAGGCTGGGCTCAGCATGACTTCCACAGAACTAGAGACTTCCAGAAGCTGCCTCCAGGTCTCATCCCCGCTGCTCTCCAGCAGAAATAATTCACACTCCTTACTGATTTATTATGTATCAGAAATCATAAGACGTCCTCATGCTTCAACAAATAGAGCTGAAACAGCTGAATATTCATAAGCCCCCCCCAAAAAAAGAATTTCAACCCATCCCTTGCATCATATACAAAAATTAACTCTAAACAGACCACAACCCTAAAGCTAAAACTATAAAATTTCTAAAAGGAAACAGGAGAAAATATTTATGGCCTTGGGTTAAGCAAAATTGTGTAGGGAGGACACAAAGGCACAAACCATTATTTTTTTTTAAGTTCATAAACTGGACTTTATCAAAGGTTTAATGTCTTCTCTTCTAAAGATGTGGTTTAGAAAATTAAAAAAACGAGTCACAAACTGAGAGAAAAAGACAGAGCCGATAAAGGATTGATATCCAAAATGTGTGAAGAGCTCTCACAACTCAATAATAAGAAAACAAACAACTTAATTGAAAAATGGACAAAGCATCTTAACATATACTTCACCAAAGAAGACATGTGAACGGCAAATGAACACCTTGAAAGATACTCACTGCTGGTGGGAATGTAATATATCATATGATATAGCAATCCCACTCCTAGTCATTTACAGAGAAAACTGCAATTTGGAAAGATACATCACAGCAGTATTTATAATAGCCAGGACATGGAAGCAACCAAAATGCCCATCAACAGAGGACTGGATAAAGTATATGTGGTACATATATACAATGGAATATTACTCAGTCATAAAAAAGAAAAAATGCCATTTGCAACAGACCTAGAGATTATCATACTAAGTGAAGTAAGTCAAAAAGAGAAAGGTAAATAGCATATGCTATCACTTGTATGTATAATCTAAAAATAATGGTATAAATGAACTTATTTACAAACCAGAAATACCTATTCATATGGCTAAAGCAAAAAGAAAGGGGTAGGGGAGGGAGAGAAAGAAAGGAAAGGAAATTTGCCCATGTCGAGTTCTGATGAGAAAGCAAAGAAACTGGAATTCTCACACGTGGGGGATGGGAATGCCAGATGACAGTCACTTCAGAAAGGAGTTTGGCAGTTTCTTATAAATTAAGCATACTCTTACGACATGACTTAGCAATTCCACTTCTAGGTATATACCCAAGATTACTGAAAACACGCTCACACAAAAACACGTGCAGGAATGTTTATAGCGGCTTTTATTCACAATAGTAAAAAGCTGGAAAGTATCTGCTCAGCTGGTGAATGGATAAAATAAAATAACTTGTGGTATATCCAGACTTACTGCCAGCTACTCCATCCACACTGCCCAGTGGTAAGAGGATGCACACAGCAAGGCGGTGACTCTCAGGTGCTTTGTGCTAAGTGAAACAAATGTGCTCAGTCATGTCTGACTCTTTGCCACTCTATAGACTATAACCCGCCAGGCTCCCCTGTCCTTGGAATTCTCCAGGCAAGAATACTGAAGTGGGTTGTCACTTCCTCCTCCAGGGGATCTTCCTGACCCAGGGATCGAACCTGGGTCTCTTGTGTCTCTTGCATTGGCAGGCAGGTCCTTTACCACTAGAGCTACTTGCGAAGTCCAGGTGAAGTGAAAGAAACCAGATTCCAAAGGCCACACAGTATAAGATCCCACTTATGAAACATCCCAGAAAAGGCAAATGCATGAGACAGAGCACAGATCAGTAGTTGCCAGGGGTTGGGGATGGAGCTTGATGACAGAAGAGCACAAAGGAACTTGGATTTTTTGGCTGTGCCACAGAGCCCTAAGGGCACAGAACCCTTAATTCCCCAAAC
>NW_011495057.1:1841352-1844511 GCF_000754665.1 Bison bison bison | reverse complement strand
AATCAAACCCGTGTCCCCCTGCCCTGGACCACCAAGGAAGTCCCCACAAAGAAAATTTTGATAGAAATGTCCTATGTCTTGATTGTGGCGGTGGTTACATGACTGCATATGTGTATCAAAATTCAGAGAACCATATCTAAAACTGTGACTTGGCCTCTCACCTTCTGAGATGGCCCACACTCTGCGGAGTGTGTTTCTCTCTAAATAAACCCACCTCTCATCTATCACTTTGTCTCTCACTGTATTGTTTCTGCAATGAGACATCAAGAACCTGAGCGTCACGTGAAGCGGTCACAACATTGTTCGTTAATTGGCTATACTCCAATACAATAAAAAAAGTTTAAAAAATACATTAATTAAAACAGGTGAAGTTTACTGTCTGTAAAGTATACCTCAATAAACCCAACTTAAGAAAAAATACACCAAAAAGCATTTATATGGGATTTCTCTTTTCACTTCCAAGATAAAATTTATGTTGCACATCGTTCATCAAACTGCCCACTTCGTTTGTAACTGTTTTGTATTCTTCTTTGCACAACAGGATGGACAAACTAAGAATGAAGGTCTAAGAGACGAACTTCACAGAGCCTGATCATGGCTCGTTTTTCCTGGGTCTGCGCCTGTCTTCAGTTTTATGAAGGCTCAGATGTGAATGCGCACAGACACACGATCCCACACCAGTGACTTGGACCCAACCACCAAGAGTTGGGTCTTTCAGCCCCTCTCATACACTGCCATTGGAAATGTAAATGCAACTCGTGTTGTGGGAGGCAATTTTGTGTTTAAAGTGCTAAAGTGCTAGGGACCTCCCTGATGGTCCAGTGTCTAAGACTCTGCACTCCCAATGCAAGGGCCCCAGGTTAGATCCCTGGTCAGGGAGGGAACTAGATCCCTTATGCTGAATTCTTAAGAATTCACATGCCACAGCAAAAATAGCTTGCATGCTGCAACTACTATTTATTGGAGCAGTCAATAAATAAATAAAATATATATTTTTTTAAATGCTTAAAACACTCATACACGTTCACCCTGGAATGTTACCCTAAGGAATCAATTAAGTATAGAGGAAATAATAGTAGAGTCGTAACTTACAAGGTTAATTACAAGGGTATCAAAATGTCTAAAAGCACAGACTCAAGCTGAACTGGCTGGTTTGAATGCAACTCCATTGCTTATTAGCTGTGTGACCTTGAGGTTAGTTCCTGAACCTCTCTGTGCCACGGTGTCGCCATGTGTGAAATGGAGTTAGTAATAGTACCTACATCTTAGGGTTATTAAGGGATTAAATGAGATGACTTATGTGAAGCACTCAGCACAGTTCCTGGCCCATGGGAAGCCTTCTAAAAATGGGCTGGAGGATGTCCCTCACAATCTGCATATTGAAGTCATAACCTTCAGTATCTCAGAATGTGACTGTATTTGGAGACAGGGTTTGTTTTTTTTTAACTTTTTATTTTGTATTGGAGTATAGCCAATTGACAATGCTGTGGTAGTTTCAGATGAACAGTGAAGAGACTCAGCCGTACATATACATGTTTCCATTCTCCCCCAAACCCACTCCCATCCAAGCTGCCAAATAACACCAAGCAAGTTCCCTGTGCCATAGAGTAGGTCCTTGTTGGTTATCCATTTTAAATACAGCAGTGTGTACATGACCATCCCAAACTCCCTAACTATCCCTTGCCCCTGTCAGCCATAAGTTCGTTTTCTAAGTCTATGAGTCTCTTTCTGTTTTATAAGTTAGTTCATTTCTGTCATTTCTTTTTAGGTTCCACATATAAAGGATGTCATATGATATTTCTCCTTTTCTGACTTACTTCACTCAGTATGATACTCTCTAGGGCCATCCATGCTGCTGCCAATGACATTATTTCATTCTTTTTAACAGCTGAGTAATAGTCCATTGTATATACGCACCACATCTACTTTATCCATTCCTCTGTCGATGGACATTTAGGTTGCCTCCATGTCTTGGCTCTTGTAAATAGTGCTGCAATGAACGTTGGGGTACAAGTATCCTTTTGAATTATGTTTTCCTCCAGATATATGCCCACAAGTGGGATTGCAGGGTCATATGGTAGCTCTATTTTTAGTTTTTTAAGGAACCTCCATTCTGTTCTCCATAGTAGCTGTACCAACAGCATAGGAGTGCTGCATTCTGGAGACAGGGGTTTTTTAAGGAAGTAGTCAAGTTACAACAAGGTCATTAGGGTGGGCGCTGATCCAGTATGACTGGTGTCCCTATAAGAAGAGGAGATTAGGACACAGACAAGACAGAGGGAAGACGGGGGGAGGACACGAGTTAAAGGCAGCCATCCACAGGCCGAGAGCAGCAGCCTCAGAAGAAACCAGCCCTGCTGACACTGTCATCTGGGTCTTCCAGCTTCCATCAGAGGAAACAAATTCCTGTTGTTAAGCCACCCAGTCTATGGTACTATGTTAAATCAGCCCTAGCAAATGACTGTAGCCATTAAATCACCAAATAGAGGAACTGGTTAAATGTATTTTGATACAGCCATTAAGGTGGCACTAGTGGTAAAGAGTCCGTCTGCCAATGCAAGAGACGCAGGTTCTATCTCTGGGTTGGAAAGATTCCCTGGAGAAGGAAATGGCGACCCATGCCAGTATTCTTGCCTGGGAAATTCCATGGGCAGAGGAGGCTGGCAGGGGGCTTTCCATGGGGCTGCAAAGAGTCAGACACGACTGAGCAACTGAGCACACATTCAGTGATAATCTATACAGCCTTTATTTATTTATTTATTGGCAGTGCCAGGCAGCTTGCAGGATCTTAGCTCCCCAACCAGGGATGGAACCCAGGCCCATGACCGTGAAAGCAGGGAGTCCTAACCATTGGGCTGCCAGGGAATTCCTTTTAAAAACAGTGGTCTTGGTATATATTTACTGGTCTATAATAAAATACTGTTAAAGTGAAGGAAACAGGCTATAAAATAATATGCACAGAATCATACTTTTTTGATTATATGTCTCTGTGTATGCATAAATAAGTAAAATGTAGCAAGCATGATTATCTTTGAGAGAACCATGTAGGATTTCTTTTCTATTTCTTTTTTTTTTTTTGCTTGTTTGCAGTTTCTAACTTTTCTGTCATGAACTAAGATTGCTTGCACCTTACAAAAAAAAAAAAAAAAAGAAAGGGCT
>NW_011495057.1:1822686-1841252 GCF_000754665.1 Bison bison bison | reverse complement strand
AAATTGCTTGCCCCTTAAAAAAAAAAAAAAAAAAAGTAAGTGCTTTTGAAGTCGGTTCTGGTAGCTCAGTCAGTAAAGAATCTGCCTATAGTGCAGGAGACCCAGGTTCGATCCCTGGGTTGCGAAGATCCCCTGAGGAAGTAAATGGCAACCCACTCCAGTAACCTTGCCTGGAAAAGTCCCATGGACAGAGGAGCCTGGTGGTCTACAGTCAATGGGGTCGCAAAGAGCTGGACACGACTGAGCAACTAAACGTCCACCACCCCACCCTGACGTGGGCCAGAGCTGAGGTCAGTCACCAGGGATCTCCAGACTGAGCCAGAGCCAGACAGATTGGGTGAGTCAAGGGGTCAGTGCCTGACTTCTGGGCAAAGCTGTGGGAGGTCATCGACATTTGAAAAAACCAAATCCATCCATGCATCCCAGAGAATTCATTTCTGACCAGAGATTCCAGCAGACTCAAACCAGATCTACTCCTTATTGTCTTTTCTGCTGCCACCAGCCCCTCCCTACCCACGTCTCTTTCTGGGAAGCTCATGGGTTATAAACACACAGTGTGCCAGGCTCCAGGGACCAGGAGCAACCCCAGAGACATTTAGATTTGCCCCTGGGATTAATGACTTCAAGAAACATTTGCCAGGAACTCTTCAAAGCTGGAAACAGAAGCCCTGGAGCATTAAATATAAATAAATACTTAGTCGATTGGTTTCTCCTTTGCTTTTCAAAGAGCAGTTTACTTCCTGGATTATCATTACAGTAGCCTGCTCTCCGGAAGCCAAGATTATTCAAGTGCACAGCTCAGGGTTGGGGCAAAACAGAAGAAAAAAAAAAAATGTAAAGATCCCCTTGTCATAGATCTGCTCTCTGTTTCCTGGTTGTCTGCCTCTGGAAGCGCAGAAGGACAAACATTATTATGCTATGCACCCATGCCTAAGACCTGTCACTTTCTTTAAAAAAAAAAAAAAAAACTTATTTATGTACTTATTTATTAATTTTTTGGCTTTGTTGCTGCACGAGGGCTTTCTGTAGTGAGGGCTTCTCATTGCAGTGGCTTCTCTTGTCAAGGAGCATGTACACTAGAGTGTGGGCTTGGTAGTTGTGGTACTCAGGCTTAGTTGCTTCACGCCATGTGGGATCTTAGCTCCCAGGCCAGGGATCGAACCCTTGTCCCCTGCTTAGGCAGGTGGATTCTTAACCACTGGACCACTAGCGGAGTCCAGGCCTGTTGTTTTCTACTGCAAACCTTTTCTCCCTTTGAGGTATATAAATTCCATTTGAGAGGGAAAAAAGTCCAGTTTCTCTGTTAACAAGAAAGCAGTTGTCGGGATTTCCCTGGTGGTCAAGTGCTACAGTAAAGATGAAAAATGTAATCCTAAGTGGAACAGAATAAGGATTATTTGGAATAATAGTTATTTCTGAAAAACAACTACCTTAAGGGTTTCTTTCTTTTCTTTTTTTTTTCAAACTTTAGACTTTTTATTTCGTATTGGGGTACAGCTGCGGTGGTGCTGTGGTAGTTCCGGGTGAACGGCGAAGGGACTCAGCCCTACATATGCATGTATCCATTCTCCCCAAACCCCCCTCCCATCCAGGCTTCCACATAACACTGCGCAGAGTTCCCTGTGCTGCACAGTGGGGCCTTGTTGGTCATCCATTTTGAAAATAGCCATATGTACACAACCCTCCCAAACTCCCTAACTATCCCTTCCCGCCATCCTTCCCCACCCAACCCCTGAAACCATAAGTCTGTTTTCTAAGTCTGTGAACCCCTTCCCAGGGGTTTCTGATGACGGTAAATTCATCTGTGACAACAGCATGATGTCACCATCCGCAAGAATACAACCGTCCTGCCCTGCCCTGTGGATGACACATCTTAAATGGAATGCTGGCATCTTGGCATTTTCCCAGCAGAGGGTGGCTAGGCTAGTGAGAGTCTGCAGACCTGGCCAGTTAGGAAATTTTTGAATTCCATTCAATCATTTGAAATGTCTTTTACCATTATGTGTCTTTTACCATTATGTGCTTTAAATCACAAAAATGTATCATAAAGTGAGCATCAGGGTCACACCTGGACTCTAGACTCCTTCATCTCCCTTCTACCTTTTCCCCGTCTTCCACGGCACTTACTTCCTTTTGACACACTGTATAATTTCCTTCTTTGTTATGTTTCTCGGTGTCAGTCTCCCCTTGCTACTTTATCACCTCCATGAAGGCAGGGATCTTGGTTGGTTTCATTTACTGATGGAACCCGAGTACCTGCAACAGTATCTGGCATATTGTAAGGTACTCCATTTATAAACGGTAGAGATAACATGTAAACACATATGTCATATCTATATCATTTATATACAGATATACAACTATATCGGAAAAGGCAATGGCACCCCACTCCAATACTCTTGCCTGGAAAATCCCATGGACAGAGGAGCCTGGTGGCTGCAGTCCATGGGGTCGCTAGGAGTTGGACACAACTGAGTGACTTCACTTTTACTTTCATGCATTGGAGAAGGAAATGGCAACCCACTCCAGTGTTCTTGCCTGGAGAATCCCAGGGACAGGGGAGCCTGGTGGGCTGCCATCTACCGGGTCGCACAGAGTCGGACACGACTGAAGTGACTTAGCAGCAGCAGCAACAGCATACAACCATATGGGCTTCCCAGGTGGCGCTAGTGGTAAAGAATCTGCCTGCCAATGCAGGAAACAACAGACGAGGGTTCGATCTCTGGGTCGGCGAGATCCCCTAGCGGAGGGGTTGGCAATCCACCCCAGTGTTCTTGCCTGAAGAATCCCATGGACAGAGGAGGCTGGCTACAGTCCATGAGGCTGCAAAGAGTTGGACACAGCTGAGCACGCACACACCTAACTCAAACACTATGACCAGAGTGAAGAGAGGAATGGTCAAGTCCATTAATACGGTGCCCACCAATTATACTATCTCCCCATTTCACAAAATTGAAAAGTGTGCCCTTCTATATTTTTACCCAAGTTGCTAGTTACACTCTTGGGAAGTGTAGGACTAGAGGTATACTGATGCACCTGCTCCAAGAAAGATGTTTGAGGCTCTTCATGGTCACAAGGTAGAATGTAGCAAAGATTTATATGCCCTTGTCAATGGATAGAGGTTCCTGTAATAGGTTCATGAGTCTCATGCAGTCGTGTTTTACAAAGAATGAGACAGATCTATAGGTACTGATTTCACATCATCTCCAAGATATATTGTTAGACTAAAAAATGAATTTTCTTCTTTTTATGCCTGATTAAATCCTGCCTTTTGCAGCAACATGGATGGACCCTAAGGGCATTAGGCTAACTGAAGTTAAGTCAGACAGAGAAAGGCAAATACTGAATGATCTCACTTATATGTGGAATCAAAAAGCCAAACACATAGAAACAGAGAGTAGGGAGGTGGTTACCAGGGGCTGGGATGGAGGAAATGGGGAGACACTGGCCAAAGGGGACAAACTTCCAGTTGAGTAAGTTCTGGAGATCTAATCATGGCATGGTGACTACAGTTTACGACACTGTGTTACATACTTTAAAGTTGCTAAGAGAGTAGCTCTTAAATATTCTCACCACACACACATATACATGTATGCACACACATACATGTAGGCACACACAAAAGTGATTCTATGAGGTGATGGGTACATTAACAGTATTGTGATCATTATTTCACAATGGATACATCATGAGAAACGCTGGGCTGGAAGAAGCACAAGCTGGAATCAAGATTGCTGGGAGAATAACCTCAGATATGCCAATGACACCACCCTTACGCAGAAAGTGAAGAACTAAAGAGCCTCTTGATGAAAGTGAAAAAGGAGGGTGAAAAAGTTGGCTTAAAGCTCAACATTCAGAAAACTAAGATCATGGCATCTGGTCCCATCACTTCATGGGAAATAGATGGGGAAACAGTGGAAACAGTGGCTGACTTTATTTTTCTGGGCTCCAAAATCATTGCAGATGGTGATTGCAGCCATTAAATTAAAAGCTCCTTGGAAGGAAAGTTATGACCAACCTAGATGGCATATTCAAAAGCAGAGACATTACTTTGCCAACAAAGGTCCGTCTAGTCAAGGCTATGGTTTTTCCAGTGGTCATGTATGGATGTGAGAGTTGGACTATAAAGAAAGCTGAGCACAGAAGACTTGATGCTTTTAAACTGTGGTGTTGGAGAAGACTCTTGAGAGTCCCTTGGACTGCAAGGAGATCCAACCAGTCAATCCTAAAGGAGACCAGTCCTGGGTGTTCATTGGAAGGACTGATGTTGAAGCTGAAAGTCCAATACTTTGGTCACTTGATGCGAAGAGCTGACTCATTTGAAAAGACCCTGATGCTGGGCAAGATTGAGGGCACGAAGAGAAGGGGATGACAGAGGATGAGATGATTGGATGACGTCACTGACTCAATGGACATGGGTTTGGGTGGACTCTGGGAATTGGTGATGGACAGGGAGGCCTGGCGTGCTGTGGTTCACGGGGTCACAAAGAGTCAGACAGGATTGAGCGGCTGAACTGAACTGATACGTCTGAACTGAAGGTCATCAGTTCATCACGTTGTACGCCTCCAATTTACACAATGTTGTATTTCTGTTATATCTCAGTAAAGCTAGAGGGAAATGGAAAGTGCATAATAGCATTCATCATGCTTCCATGTGTTTTAAAAATCTGAAGGAAATTCTACATCAGCCTCACCCCTGCTTTAACTTTTTGTTTTGGTAGTTGCATTAATATTTATCTAACAGGCTTGTTTAGCAATCATTGAGCCACCAAACATTACTTGAGAACCACAATATTCCAAGCAGATGCTAGAACCTTCATATACACTTAAATCTTAGGACATAGTAGTCACTGTTCCTATTTCACCACTGGAGAAATTGAGACCCGACAACTTGCCCAGGGTCATACAACTCCTGGATGAACTTGCCCTCCCATCCCAGCCCCTCTATCAAGGGCAGAGTTTGCCCACACATTTCTCCACGTCTCCTCTGGGTACACAGATCACAGCTTGCAAGGCGTTCTGGCTTCCTGGCTTCAGGGAGCCTGGCCCGCTCACCCCCTGTCCCCTGCAGAGGTGTGGAATGGCGAGTATTGTCCCAGGCCTATCAGAAAGCAGGAACTCTGTCTCTCACCTGCCCAGAAAACAGAGCCTTGCAGACAGGCTTGTCTGACTGCCCAGGCAGGAAAACTGTCACCAGGCCTGTGACTGGTGCAGGAGGGAGCCTGTCCCTGTGCAGTTCACCCCCAGCCTCCTCGCCCTCGGCTGGGTTTCCTCTCCGCCTTCAGGGCTTCAGGGAGGAGAGGAGCCACAGGCCCATCAGGAGGGCAGCCTCAGTATCAAGACAAGCTCTGTTATGTCTAAGGCAGAAGGCCGGAATTTAGTTCATTTTATCATTGAGGTGATTCAACTGTTTTAATGAAGGGACCTTGGGACTGGTGGCGTCACAGATAAGGAGTGTGGACCGCGTCCGCAGATGGGTGACCTTGTTCCGCTTGTAACTGCTTTCCTTCCCCTCCCTCCTTCCCACTCCCTCCCTTGATTTCATTTTCTAGCCCAAGGTTTTAGCACCAGGAGGGGAAGGAATCATTAGCACAGCCAAGCATCAGGAAAAAAATGCAGCTTCAGGCAATCCACAAGAGAACATCTGGCTCCTGTAGCCATGTTGGCCAGGCCCTTCATCCCCAGGAGAGAAAGGCAGCAGCCTGGCTCCCCCAGGGAGGCAGGACAAGGCCGTCTGCAGGGAGGTACTAGCCCAGGTGGCTCAGGAAGTGAGGCGGTGCGGTGAATTCTCAGAACTGCTAATTCAATCCCATTTGACACGTTTACTGAGAGCCTGTCAGGGACCAAATTCTCTGTTAGAGGCTGAGATTTGAAGAGACTGGGATGCGTCCCTGCCAGCCACAAAAGAGCCCAACAGGGGCCCTGACTGGGGTCAGAGGGAATTTTTTTCCTCTTTATTTTTTAAAATTGAATTGTAGTTGATTTGCCATGTTGTTAGTTTCAGGTATACAGCAAAGTGATTCAGTTATATGTGTGTATTTGGGTCTTCCCAGATGGCACAATGGTTAAAGAATCCACCTACCAATGCAGGAGACACAAGAGACGCAGTTTCAATCCCTGGATCGGGAAGATCCCCCAAAGTATGAAATGGCAACCCACTGCAGTATTCTTGCCTGGGAAATCCCATGGACAGAGGAGCCCACCGGGTTGCCAAGAGTCGGACACAACTGAGTGTATATATATATTCTTTTTCAGATTTTTTCCATTATAGGTTATTAAATGATATTGAGTATAGTTCTCAGAACGGAATTATTGGAATAGATGAAGAGCAAGAAATGAGCCCAAAAACCCAAGTTGGAGAGACCAGGTGGCCCTTGGAAACCCAAGATTTGTCCAGATAGTGGGAAAAACCCACAACAGGCAAGGACGTGATTCAGGAAGTTCTATAGTGTAAATATTCTATTCCACTGCTCCCTTCAAGATATCTATACTTCTCATCTGATAGATCCTAATTTGTGGTTTGATAATAATGTTTTCCTGAGATAAGTGTCACGTGACAGTGTGTGTGTGCATGTGTGTGAGCGTGTGTGTGTGGTGTTTTGTTAATATATTTGAAAACTGATGTCTCTAACCAGTTCTGTCTTTGACTTACACCCTGAGAAGTTCATTCACCACCCACTGCAATTAATTCTATCTCATGGGAAACTGTGCAAAGTTTTAAGGTTCTGTACCCAACATGTTTAAATCATGAGACGACTTCATTGGCTTATATGTAACGAGATTGTGATATACCCTAAACATATTTAGCCAAAAACAATCATATCCCATGTGTAAATAATTTTTTAAGTCATCATTGGGGTAAACCCCTGGAACTTTTCAAACAAGGGAGTTTCGTTTATCTGGCCTTTTTAGTTTATAATGTGCTTCATACAAGTACCTGCACAAAAAGTTTGCTTCAGCTAAAATACACCTTTTAACACCTTTCCTGCCTGAACATTATTACCTCAGTGATTCGGGGTATTATTAATTATATAATGATTATTCAATATAATGCCTCCGAGTGCTATGGAAGTGCACTGAGCTATTTTCCTTTACACTGACATGATTTTATTATTTTTAAATTTTATGTTTTTTTAAAAAATAATTTTCCCCTCTTTCTCTTAATGTTAGGCTGTAACTTTTAAAATTTGCTTTCAGCAGGGCAAGGGGGACATAAATCAGGAGATCGGGATTAACATATATACACTACTATATATAAAATGGGCTTCCCAGGTGGTGGGTAAAGAACCCACCCACCAATGCAGGAGACCTATGAGGCACAGGTTCGATTCCTGGGTCAAAAAGATCCCCTGGAGAAGATGGCAGTCCACTCCAGTATTCTCTCCTGGAGATCCCACAGATAGAGGAGCCTGGCGGGCTACAGTCCATAGGGTTGCAAAGAGTCAGACACAACTGAAGTGACTTAGCACACACGCATATATAAAATAGATACCTAATAAGAACCTGCTATATAGCACAGGAAACTCTAGTGAATAGTCTGTAGTGACCGATATGGGAAAAGAATCTTAAAAAAGTAGATATACGCATATGTGTAACTGATTCGCTTTGCTGTACACCTGAAACTAATACAATATTCTAAATCAACTATGCTCCAATAAAAATTAATTTTAAAAATAAATAAATATTGCTTCTAGCATTCCGATTTATAGGATTAATTTGTTGCTGATATTATAATAATGACAATTAATGCTAATATTAATAGCTATTTATTAGGCAGGTACCACACAGCTGGAACTGTACTAAGCACTTCAGGATTAAATGAAGAAATTATTCCCCTATGAAGCAGATATTCATTATCCTCCATTTACAGATGTGGACACAGAGTCTTAGAAATCGACTTGCCCTTCTTCACACAGCTAGAGGCAAGAGGGGAAGTGATACTGTTGAATGCAGAGCTCATGCTATTCACCACTCTGCTTTACTGACTCCTGCTGTGGCCTGGTCACCAGACAATTAAGCCAGTTACCAATGTTTCTAAACTAAGAGTTCCTAGGCTCCTAATGAGGAACTCTGAAGCTCTTCAATTTCGAAAATCCCTGAGTATCATTGGATATCCTTTCTTTGCTGACTTCTTTGTCCTTGACATAGTTGAAATAGCTAAGATTGCTGAGAAAGTAAAGCTGACTAAGGTGGTTGGTTTTCCCCTGGAATAGCACCTTGTTTTTATACAGCATCAACCCTAAAATTTGTTCAGATATATACACGCTTATAAGCGAGGTTTCTCTAGTGGCTCAGCAGTGAAAAAAAAAAACAAAAAAACACCTGAAAATGCAGGGGACGCGGGTTTGATCCTTACTTTGGGAAGATCTCCTGGAGAAGGGCATGGCAACCCACTCCAGTATTCTTGCCTTGAGAATCCCATGGGCAGAGGAGCCTGTTTGGCTACAGTCCATTGGGTCACAAAGAGTCGGACACGACTGAGCGACTAATACACAAACACACATAAGTGAGCGCCTTATTTATCTTTACAACATCTCTGTGATAAGCTCTTGTTAGTAGGCATTATTGTAACAGCTTCACAATTTTTTTAATGAGTAGAGACAGCAAACACCGAAACAAGAATCCATAAGGATTCTGTATGTTCATACCAGCCTCACCATTTCCTTGACCCATTGTCCCAAACTCTAGGGCCCTTGGCCCTCAGAAGCCTAAGACCTGCTCACATACCATTAAGCAAATATTTGCTCTCCTTTTCTGTTCTTTTTCACCTTTTTCCATTGCTTCCACAGTGCTTGCTGACCACGCTTGAGGCCCCATGCCAGGCATCAAAGATGCTTTCTTCCCTCCATCACTTTGTGACTATAGCTGCTGTGGATTCAGAAGAGGATGCAGATGTGGCCCAGGAGATGGTTTTGTATCTTCGCATTCTCAGCACAATGGCTACTCCATCTGGTTAGATGTTCAGGCCAAGCTCTTGAGGTCATTCCTGCCTCCTCTCTTTCTCTTCTACACCACCTCCAATCCATGAGACAGCCCTGCCAGCCCCCCCTCCTCAAAATAGACCCAGAGTCTGATCCTGTCTTAACACTCCATGGTCACCCTTGGTCCAAGCCATCACCACCCTCCTATGTTATGGCGATGGCCACCCAGGTGGCTCCCCTCCCCCATCAGGACCCCTCAGTCTATCCTCCAACAACAGCCAGAGCAGTTCTTTTAAAACATAAGTTAGACGGTGTCACGCCTCTGCTTAAAACCTTCCCATGGCCCCCAGCTCATGCAGAACAAGAGCCAAAGACCTTTCGCAAGGCCTCCATCACCCTTAAGCTTGGCTCTCCCACCCAGTCCAGCTCCAGCCACACAGGCCTCCTCTAGGACACTCACTGATGACAGTTGTGTATGTATCCTTCTGGAGTCCAGGGTTTTGGTTTTTTGGATTTTTTTTTTAAATCTCAAGCTTCTGGCCTAAAAACAAACAGGTCTTGGAAAGTGCCTGGCCTGTCTCATGGACCCAACAGGGTGCCCGGCGTGGGTGCCCATCCTGGGCACTAGGGAGTCCTGTCCATCAAGCAGCTGAGCCTGCCCCTCCCCTGCAGGCCACAGCAAGCATGGATGAGAGCAGAAAGGACATGCTTTCTTTTGCAATTCGCAGGAGGTGGCAGAATTCGCCAGGACTGGCCCAGCACCATCATTTTGGGGAGAAATTGTAGACTGAAGAGGCACATAGAGAAAAAGGAGGCATAGAAACCCCTGCAGGTGTCAACACCTGCCGGTTGAAAGAGGCTGGGAACAGGGGAGGTCAACGGGAAGCTTGAGAGCTGGCACAGGCCAAAACAAAACCAATCAGAAACAAGGAGCTGGGCATTCTTCACAGGCCAGCCCCCACTGGGGGCCAATGTCTGGGTAGGTTTTTGCCTGAGAAAACCTCCTCCTCAGTGTCCAGGGTAGCAAAGGGACAGTCAGCGGCAGACCAGGGCTCTTCTAGTCTCCTGTCTCACACATCACACAGCACGGGCACATAGTAGGTGCTGGCACACAGTAGGTGCTCCACGCCTGCCTTCTTCTGGGAGATGTGAGTTAAAGCTGGTTCTGCTTCCCGCCTCCCCATCCGATCCCTTTCGTGTGATTGGGAATCCCGAGGCCCCACCTCTTCTGTGTTCTCCAGGCCCACTCCCCCAGCTATGCAAACAACCACTTCCCCTTCTCACCTTTTGGGGAACACACAGGGGCTCTACTCCCAGGAACCGTGTCTCCTGGAGTCAGGAGAATTCCCGGAACGGGCAGGGACCTTGCTAAAAACATAGAAAGGAGAGCTCTAGGTGAAGGCGGAGGCGAACAAAGGTAGTTCAAAGAGGGCCTGGATGGGGTCAGGGTAGGAGTGCTGGCAGGGAGACAAATGAGGCTGCTGGAGGGGTCAGCCGGGGGCCAGGCTGCCCAAGCACAGAGGCCGCGACAGCGCGGGAGCCCCTCGGAGGAGACCAGTCAATGCAGACAATAGATGGAAAAGATAACGGAAGGTGTAAATTAATGGAGAAAAGGACTGGCCAGATAAGGGGATCTCCCTGTAATTAAAAACGTACAGGCTTGCCATCGCCAAGGTTTGGGGGGATGGGAGGGAAGTCCCAGACTGTCCTGTGTCTAAGCTGGGGTGGGAGCTAAGGCCCGGGAGGCGCCAAAGTCAGGCCAGTTAATGATTAGCTCCCAGCTGAAGGTTTCAAAGCTGACTCACCCTCATCACTGGGCAGGGGGAGAGGGGAGCCCAAGATGAGGGGAGTGACCAGCTTGGCAAGAGCCAGTGGGAACCCTGGGCTTTGACAGCGATCTTCTGAGGCCAGGATAGACCCCTTTCCAATGTTTTAGGCTTTTGCTGTCTGATTGTTGGTGGTGTTGATTATTTTTAATTTGGCTCTAAAATTATCAGTTCTGTCTCAAATATTGGTGGAATTTGAACTTGAACCTCATTGAACCCAAATGAGGTGCTGGATGGCAATTTCGGTGAAGATCCATCTACCTATAGTCACAGAGCTAATCAAATAGTAGAATGGGAGAGACAATGAACTCTAGAGCCAGGCTGTCTGGGTCACATCTACCTAATCCACCTGCTACCTTGAGACTTAGGACAACATCCTTCCCTTCTTGTAGGGTGTGATGTGTTCCTGGCATGTAGTAAGCACTCAACCAGTGCTAGCCATCATCATCATTATTGCCATTGTCATCATTTTAATTATTACCATCCTTCCCCCACAACCTGGGAGCGATGCTCTGAAGTAAATGTGGACCTTTTTTCAAACCGCCTCCCCATTTCCTAAGTGTTACAGAGCCTCTCAGTCCCTCAGCAGAGATGCACATGGACATATCCTAGGACGGCCAATACAAGGAAATCAACATGCAATCAGACGCAATCGCGGGGGTTAGGGGAGGTGAGTACAGCTCCCCGCAGTGGATCTTGTATCCTTCTCCTTTACCCCCTCACACCCAGTCCTGCACAAATCCTGTCTAGTCTACCTCCCAAATAAATGCCAACTCCATCCAATTCTTTCCAGCTCCACTACCGCTTCCTCCAGTCAAAGTCACCCACATTAGGCTTCCCTGCTGGCTCAGTGATAAAGAATCGTCCTGCCAATACAGGAAACATAGGTTCGATCCCTGGTCTAGGAAGATCCCACATGCCTTGGAAGAACTAAGCCCTCCTGCCATAACTACTGAGCCCACATGCTTCAACTACCAAAGTGTGTGCCCTACAGCCCATGCTCTGCAACAAGAGAAACCACATCAGTGAGAAGCCTGCACACTGCAACTAGGGAGTAGCCCTAGTTTATATATATATATAATATATTAAATATATATTTTATATTAACATATATAGAATTTAATAATTTTAAATTATAACGTATGTTAAATATATTAAAATATATTTATATTATACACATTTTTATATATTAACATATATATAAGTTAATAATTTTAAAAAGCCACCCACATCCGCCACCTGAACTGCTCCAATAGCCCCTGCTGTCCTCCTACCTTGACTCCTACCTGCACCCCTTAGTCTGTTTTACACGAAGCATGCACAGTGTTATTTCACAGTGTTATATTAAGCAGGCACAGTGATATTTTCCAAGGCAGGACTACAGACACTATGTCACTCTCCCCCAACCTCTACTCCCAGTGGCTTTCGGTGCACTTCGGATAAAATGTCAAGATCTGCGCTGCCTTAAAAGACCCTGCAAGACTGGCCACGCCTGCCCGTGCAGTCTCCTCTGGAGCCTGGCTCCTGCTTGTCCACCTCACTCCAGCATCAATGGCTTCCTTTCAGTTCTCCAAACACCCTTGCCTCCCCTTCAAAGGCCAACTCCATTTCAAATCATGATGTCAAGTTCTTCAGAGACGCCTTCCCTGACCACCCTCTCTAAATTCCTCCCCAGCCACCCCCAACCCATTACTCTCTTCCTAGTGTCATGTTCGTTTCCTCCATCATGTTTATTTCTATAACTAGATATTTATTTGTTTGTTCATCTTTTCTCCTTTTTTTGTCTCTGTTACCATATCGCACCAATATGAAAGAAGTGGACTTGCACAAACAAGGAAGAGCTGAGGAGGATAAATAATTAGATTTCCAGTATTACTGGACTTTAATAAAGATAGGTCATAGGCCTACCTGGTGGCTAAGACGGTGAAGAATCTGCCTGAAATGTAGGAGATCTGGGTTTGATCGCTGGGTCAGAAAGATCCTCTGAAGAAGGGAATGGCCACCCACTCCAGTATTCATGCTTAGAGAATTCCATGGACAGAGGAGTCTGGCGGGCTATAGCCCATGGGGTCGCAAAGAGTCAGACAGAATTGAGCAACTAAGCACAGCAGAGCACAGTTAAGTGATTTCTGTAAGACTATTTTCTTCATGGAGAAGGCAATGGCACCCAACTCCAGTACTCTTGCCTGGAAAATCCCATGGACGGAGGAGCCTGGAAGGCTGCAGTCCATGGGGTCGCTGAGGGTCGGACATGACTGAGCGACTTAGCTTTCACTTTTCAGTTTCATGCATTGGAGAAGGAAATGGCAACCCACTCCAGTGTTCTTGCCTGGAGAATCCCAGGGATGGCGGAGCCTGGTGGGCTGCCGTCTCTGGGGTCGCACAGAGTCGGACACGACTGAAGCGACTTAGCAGCAGCAGCAGCACTGTCTTCATATCTGATGCCAGAGTTTGCGATCCACAGGAAGCTGAATGAGAAGTGGAGGAGATCAAGGAACCCACAAGAATGTGCTAGAACCCATGAGGATGGATTGAAACATGTCGATTCTTGCCGCCTCTAAGGCTGGTGTCCTGCAGGAGAAGCTGGAGCCCTCATCACACAGCTGAACATAGGATTCAGATTGGCTCAGAAGTCAGAAAGGCTGAAAAAGGATCCCAAAGGAAAGTGATTCACTGAGAGCAAGGCTGCAGCCCCACGCCTATGAGGGCAGCCAGCAGATAAGCAACAATATATTGAACTACCAAACAGCTTCTGCTTCACGGCCACCCTCCAAAGCTCACACAGTAATCTCTTTGGGGACCTACTGAATTGGAACGTAGAGGAAAACAAATTCTGAGAAACGTCATTCTGCCTAGCCAAGTTGACCCACTGCAGAGTTGCCAACCCTACGAAAAGGTACACAGTGAAAAATGGCTCCCTTGCGTGCTAAGTCACTTCAGTCATGTCTGATTCTTTGCGACCCTATGGACTGTAGCCTGCCAGGCTCCTACAGCCTAGTCTTTCAATGTCCCTCCCGCAAGCAACTGGTTATCAGGATCAGTCTCGTGTTTTCTTTCTGAATTATCCCATGCACATACAAGCAGACACAAATATCTAGCACTTGGTTTATTTTACACAAAAGATCACATACTATACCCATTGGTTAACATCTTGCTTTTTAAAATTATCATTTAATTAATGAATTTTTGGCTGTCCTGGGTCTCCGTTACTGTGTGAGGGCTTTCTCTAGTTGCCAGTGAGCAGGGGCTACTCTTCACTGAGGTGCAGGGGCTTCTCCTTGCAGGGGCTTCTCTTGTTGTGGAGCACAGGCTCTAGGAATGCAGGCTTTGGTAGCTGGGGCTCACAGACATGTCAAATCTTCCCAGGTCAGGCACTGAACCCATGTCCCCTGCATTGGCAGGTGGATTCTCAACCACCGGACCATAAGTCCTTACATTTTTTATTTTTAATTGAACAATATGACTTGGAAATTTTTCCATATCAATATATGAAGATTTGAACTTTTTAAAACAGTTGCATACTATTCTACTATGTAGATGTACTATGCTCTATTTACCTGATCCTTATCGATAGACATCGAGATTATTTTGAAATTTTGCTATTTTAAATCCTACAACGAATACCCTTGCACATGCACGACTGTCCTTATAATTAACGTTCATTGTCCATCAGCTATGTGTGCTGTTTCTTTAGTCGTGTTCAACCCTGCAACCTCACGGACTGTAGCCCACCAGGCTCCTCTGTCCATTGGATTCTCCAGGGAAGAATACTGGAGTAGGTTGCCATGCCCTCCTCCAGAGGATCTTCCCAACTCAGGGATCGAACCCGTGTCTCCTGCATCTCTTGCATGGCAGGCAGTTTCTTTACTGCTGAGCCACCTGGGGAGCCCGTCAATCTGCTGTGCTGCTGCTGCTGCTGCTAATTCACTTCAGTCGTGTCTGTGCAACCCCATAGACAGCCTCCCACCAGGCTCCCTCATCCCTGGGATTCTCCAGGCAAGAACACTGACTCATTTCCTTCTCCAATGCATGAAAATGAAAAGTCAAAGTGAAGTCACCCAGTCGAGTCCGACTCTTAGCGACCCCATGGATTGCAGCCTACCAGGCTTCTCCATCTGTGGGATTTTCCAGGCAAGAGTACTGGAGTGGGGTGCCATTGCCTTCTCCTCAATCTGCTGTAGTATCAGCTAAAACTGAGGCCAGAACTGGAGACTAATGGTGCCAATCAATGCAGTTGCCGTGCAATTTCTTTCAGATACGCAATCCACTTTAATGTCCACCATTTGTAAATTCATTTTATACCTGTTGTGCATCTTTGCCTTTTTCTGTCCATGCCCTAGGTCATGTGCTACATCTGAGACTGTTCCATGAAGTTTCAATAAAGTAAGCTAACCAGTAATTTAATATTTATGGGATAACCCTCTAAAATGATCATCCATAAATGCTCATGTTCTTAATAATATAGATGCAGTTTTCAAAAGCAGAATAATGTGAAAATTCATTGACAGATAAAACAAATGGTTGACAAAGCTGAAAAGCCGTTCACTGTTCTGCCATTTTAATGTTACATTTTCCAATAGCAGACCTTGCAAATATCAGAGACAAGACAACCTGTTTGAGCAAAGAAATTTGAGACCTACAAAGAAAGACAGATTGGCCAGGTTCTTTTCCTAAGGACATTTTCATTGATTTTTCCATTATTGAGTGTTTGCTTAAAGGCCCTTTCACCCTTCATTCCAAAGAGTTTTACAAATATCACCTTCACTTCATTCATGCTTTAAAGATTTAGCCCTCTCCAGAGAGGAAATAGTTTTGTTTCAGAAGTCATTTGTTTCAAACTATAAGCATAGAATGTCTTGACTCATAGCACAATAGGGGTGAAGTGAATAAGACGCATAACAAAAGAAGAAAACACAGAGTCACTTGAATGGGTGCCTGTGTGCTAAGTGGCTTCAGTCGCTCTGACTCTGTGAGACCCTACAGACTGTAGCGCACCAGTCTCCTCTGTCCGCAGGATTCTCCAGGCAAGAATACTGGAGTGTGTTGCCATGCCCTCCTCCAGGGGATCTTCCAGACTCAGGGATCGAACCCTCAACTCTTAACATCTCCTGCATTGGCAGACGGGCTCTTTACCACTAGCGCTACCTTAGCACACCCCAAAGTAACTTGCTGTGTTGTCTGAAGAAAAACTCTCAAAGAGCAGCAAGAGATGTCCCAGAACATTCCACCCTGTCTCCTTGAAGCTTCTCTGATCCTCCAGGTTCCTTCTGTTTCCAACAGCCTGTGATTCTGGAAGGCATTTTCTGGAGAGTTTGCCCAGGTTCCAGAGAGTCAAGATTTTGAGCCAGAAAGAGCAATGTCAAGCAAAAAAGCAGTGGCACTATTTACAAGAACCAAGACATGGAAGCAACCTAAATGGCCGTCAACAGAAGAATGGATAAAGAAGATGTGGTACATATATACAGTGGAATATTACTCAGCCATAAAAATAACAAAATAATGCCACTTGCAGCAACATGGATGGGCCTAGAGATTGTCATACTGAGTGAAGTAAGTCAGAGGAAGGCAAATATAGTATGATACTGCTTGTATGTGGAATCTTTAAAAAGGGGGGGATACAATGAACTTATTTTAAAAACAGAAGCAGAGTCATGGATGTAGAAAACAAACTTATAGTCACT
The DNA here is from genome assembly GCF_000754665.1 of Bison bison bison. Taxonomy (NCBI): domain Eukaryota; kingdom Metazoa; phylum Chordata; class Mammalia; order Artiodactyla; family Bovidae; genus Bison; species Bison bison. Next base: position 1,824,824 of record NW_011495057.1, on the reverse strand, counting down.
AGGAGAGAAAATGTGGGAGGACTAAATTGGGAGATTGGTATTGACATACACTGCTATATATAAAATAGATAATTAATAATAACCTACAGTATAGCACAAGGAACTCTACTCAAAACTCTGTAACGGCCTGTATGGGAAAAGAATCTAAAAGGAGAGAGAGAGCAGCTGTATGTACGCAAGTGATTCGCTTTGCTGCACCCCTGAAACTAACACAACATTCTAAATCAACTAGACTCCAATTTAAAAAAAAAATTATTTTTAAAGACACACACACACACAAAGAAATAGAGTGAAGTTCCTTTAAGACAGAACAAAATAGGGAAGCATGAGAATAGGAAGAATTAAAAAAAAAAAGAAAATAGGAAGAATTAGGTTGGAGTCAGATGGGAGAGACCTTGAAATGCCAGATTTATAAGAAGAAAGTGAAGTTATTCCACACAAGCATAGTCCCCAAAGAGTGGCTGGATAGGAAAATACCTGATTAGGGACTTTGGGAAGGGACTCATTTTCATAACTGTTTTATAAATGGATACACTCAAGTCTGGATGAGGAATATTACAATCAGACCTTGAGAGTGGCTGATTTCCAGCTCTGTGCTTAAGCCATCTAGTAAGCTGGGCTACTTACAGAGCTCAAAAGATTTACAAACACATTAGGAAGGCTCAGCAGAGCCAAAAGCCAGCCATGCTCCCCAGCCCCAGGCTCGGGCTTCTTCACAGAAAGACTGCAGCAAAACTGAACCATTGGACCCTGGCCACGCCATGAATCAACTCGAGTGAGAACGCTTCATGAGCCAGGTCCAAACAAGCTCCCATTGGGGCCCCCAGACCAGCTCCTAATTAATAGGTTCTTGGCCTACAAGTACGAGAAAAAATGTTTGCAACGATAAAGGGAAGACAGTGATCACAATGGGGGAGGGGGTTAACGAAGCAAGCAGAAGGGAAAATTATGATGGGAAGATGGATCCAGGGCTAAAGTTAGCTGGCAAAGCAATAACTCAGACCCTTATTTATTTGTTCAAGTCAGATGTGAGCAACTACATAAATTTGATTCCTGGTTTTGAAATCCAGTCTGCATGGCAGGATATGAGAAAATGACAATGTTAAGAGGATTCAAAAATATAGACAAATCTCCATCTTTTCATATTTTGTGAGTGTCCAAATATTAATTGCTGTACTATTGGTGCAGTGACTGGGAGAATCCACACAATGGCCATAAATCATAATTATTATTTTTTACTTTTATTTATTTATTTTTATTTTTGGCTGTGCTGGGTCTACATTGCTGCACAAGCTTTTCTCTAGTTGCGGTGAGCAGGTCTACTCTGGAGGTGCAGTGTTTGGGCTTCTCATGGCAGCGGCTTCTCTTGTTGCGGCTCTAGGGCATAGGGGCTCAGTAACTGCGGCTTCTGGGCTCTAGAGCACAGGCTCAATAGTTGTAGCAAATGGGCTTAGCTGTTCCGAGGCATGCAGGATCTTTTGGGACCAGGAATCAAACCCGTGTCTCCTACATTGGCAGTCAGATTTTTTACCCCTGAACTACCAGGGAAGCCCTATAATTATTATTCTTTTTAATCAAAGTTATGTAAATGTAGGATGATCATCTTTAAAGTCTCACCAAGCCAAATATAAACAAAGCACAGGAAATAAATTCATTTGTTAAAAGTTCTGACACAACTCTTTTACATGTTAAATGGAATCCTAGGAAGAATTCGGAGAAGACAATGGCACCCCACTCCAGTACTCTTGCCTGGAAAATCCCATGGACAGAGGGCCTGGAGGGCTGCAGTCCATGGGGTCCCCGAGGGTCGAACACGACTGAGCGACTTCACTTTCACTTTTCAGTTTCATGCATCCGAGAAGGAAATGGCAACCCACTCCAGTGTTCCTGCCTGGAGAATCCCAGGGATGGCGGAGCCTGGTAGGCTGCTGTCTATGGGGTCACACAGAGTCGGACACGACTGAAGTGACTTAGCAGCAGCAGCAGCAGGAAGAATTATTGCAATAATTAAAGTAATGTTAGTAACAAAGTAATATTAAAGGTAACAAAATGGATGTTTGGTCTTAAATGTAAATTCAAAAGTACAGTGTCTGATAACAGGTCAAAGGGAAGTATATTTGCAATTTCTAACAGCAAAA
>NW_011495057.1:1811427-1822586 GCF_000754665.1 Bison bison bison | reverse complement strand
TAGTTTGTAAATACTGTATTCCTCAGTGAACTAAGGAAGATCAAAAGTAAAATGTTGGATGTCTTATCAACTAGGTCACCTTTAAAGATAATTTTTCAAGATAGCAAAAATGAGCAACGATTAAGCTCTCTGCATACAACTAAACCGTTTGTTGTTACACTAGAGCTAGTTCTTTTATTTGTAGAGTTTACAAATCAAAATGTAACAAGCATAAATGTCATAGGAATACCAAACGTTATTTAACAACTACCACTCTTTATTTCTTCTTCTCTGATAGACTAGGCTCACCAGATAGATGGAGAAATGAGTAGTCATGCCTGACAACGGGGCTTTTTTGAGCCCCGGATACTCTACAATTTCTACACAAGGCTTCTCAGAAGTCTTTTCTTCTTCTCTTCACTTTTAGAGAATGCAGGACCACAGAGGGGCTTGGGGTTGGTGTCTAAAACGCTGGAAAATTATGAGAGAGAATGCCAAGACCACAGAAGATGACAGATTAATTGAGAATAATCAGGAATAAGACTTCAGAGAGTTTGGGATCTACCATCTGTTTTTACATTTGATGTGTTTTCCTGTTACTTACCTTTTAGCATAAATGACAGCACACTCCAGCCTGATAATGCCCTTGGGTACCAGAGAAATTTACAATAAGGGAAGTCAGTCTTCAGAAATAGCAGTTGAGTCAGTATAGACAACTACACAGACTTCTAGAGGCAACCTGTCAGTGCTCTCAAAATGTGTAAGCTGGCTTTTCGGCACCTATAACACCTCTAGTAACAGAAACAGTGTTACAAATGGACTTTAAGTCCAGGCACTAGCTCACAAAGCCTATTTAATAACAAGTTCCTAAATATCCTTGTGAATCTGTGAGAAAAAATATGTAATACTGGAAATGACTTCTTGGCAAATCATGATGTTTTAACTATGGGTTACAGTTGAAGTAAAATTACAAAGGCTACCCTGGGAAATTAACTTGTTAAAGTGTTTTCAAGGCCAAAGGTGTTCTGAATTCCATCTTATAACTTGGAACTTGGGAGAAAGTTACACACACACACACCATGTGCTGCCACAGAACTTGCTCACTCAGGGAATACTTTTTGTTCTGGGGGATTCCAGATTCTGGGGGGGGAAAAAGCTGGTGTTTCTCATGTGTAGGATGTTTCCACATCAGGGATTTTTAACTTAGAAAAGAGCCTATTTCATTTCACAAGTAAAAAAGGACATTTTCTGAACTGATAGTGGACATTCTTTCAATTGATTTGTTTTTGGCTGTGCTGCACCTTCGTGGCTGTGAGCAGGCTTTCTCTAGTTGCGGCGAGCAGGGCTGCTCTGCATTGCAGCACACGGGTTTCTCATTGATGTGGCTTCTCTCATGGCAGACCCTGAGCTCTAGGTGCACAGGCTTCTGTAGTTCTGGCATGTGGCCTCAGTAGTTACAGCTCATGGCTTAGTTGCTCCTCAGCATGTGGGGATATTTCCAGACCAGGGATCAAACCTGTCTCCTGCATTGGCATGCAGATTCCTAACCACTGGTCCACCAGAGAAGTCCTCAAGTGATAAAGGAAATTTAAGTCAAATTCCTATCTTCCCTACATAGCCTCCTAAATTTGATATTACTGCCATAGCAGCCAGGCTGACCCCAGGTCAGAGAGCTGGGTCCTACTCCCAGTTCAGCTTCTTGCCAGCTGTGTGACTTTGATGGGCACCCTCACCTCTCTGGGCCTTAATTTACACAAATTAAAAATGAAGATGGTAACAGCCAATATAGCCACCTCACAGAGCTGTGGTCAGCACAAAATGAAATAAGAAGACAGCCTTCTTTTTGTGTAACCCTTTGGCTTTTTTAATGTGTTCACACATTTTACTCAACTTGCCAACTCTGGAGGAAAACTCTTTAAAACTAACATACTCCAAGAGGCCAAACCAGGAAAAAAAAAAAAAATATGTAAGACTCCCAGGGTATTTGGCAAGTCACACAGTGAACCCCACACCTCTGCCAGCCCCCACCCTTTGTGGCTCTAACACCAGCTGGTACCAGAAAACACCCTCTTTTTTTGCTTCTTCACTCCTAATGAAAGTTCATGAAGGAGCCTAAAGTTTCGATAGTGGAGACAGTTAAGGGGAATATTAACCTCACTCAAACACTCTTACAAATGAGTTTCCCTACATTTCCAGTGACACAGGTAGTATCTAACCCAGTTAGACTCATTCAGGTGTGTCTGTGTGTGTGTGTTTAGTCGCTCAGTCATGTCCAACTCTCTGTGACCTCACAGACTGTAGCCCCCCAGGCTCCTGTGTCCTTGGGCTTTCCCAGTCGAATATACTGGAGCGGGTTGCCATTTCCTTCTCCAGGGGATCGTCCCAACCCAGTAATCAAATCTGCCTCTCTTTTGTCTCTTGCATTGCAGGTAGAAGACCCATTCAGGTAGTTCCTATTGAATGGGTCCCTCTCCCTTCACTGGGAGACAACATGCTGGACTGCCCTAACGCCCATCGCTCATTAATTTCTTGCCTGACTTTGTCTTTGGTCACTCTTGACTCACACCTCAATGGAGACACACCAACCCCACAAAGGAGGCATGACTCAAACAGCGGTCAGTGAGACCAAACTCAACAGTGTGGCCATTTAGTTAATCATAAATCATCTGTATTCTCTCCGACTCCTTCAGACTAGAGTTTGCCCTTCCCAAAGCACGTCCACGTCCTCTCTTTGAGTAATGGGTTTGACAGTCCCAACTCAAACACAAGCCTGCCCCGTGCACAGACTTATCAGAGCTGCTTGGAATGAAGGAGGCAAGGAGCAGAGGAGAAGAACAATGGCGCCCTGACTGGAGGGGCGGCGTTATCGGCCGCCATCAGAACAGGGCCGGCATCTGTTTTCCTTCCTGCGGAGCGAGCGAGCTGGTTCCAGTGTACAGTACCAGGTGGTGTCAAAGGCTGCTGCCGGGCCCCTCGGTTTGTGAGGGCTGTTGACACAAGGTGGAGTCCGTGTGATGGAGGCTGGTTCCCGCCCTATTTTTCTGATAGTGGAAATGAGAGAAGCACTGTGGGTGGACCCCTTTGCCCAAAGCTTGGGAGTTGCATCTTTTTGGAGAGGAGGCTTTTTGCGTTGTGGAAAGAGCTGTACTTGACCCTCTGGTGGAATGACACATTCGGCCAGTGAAGAGGACACATTACAAAGAAAAGAAATTTTAGTGAAACATCACATACAACTGGTGCCAAAAAGGAAAGGAAGGAAGGATTTAAGGACTACTATACAACTTGAAGACTTCCCTGGTAGCTCAGCTGGTAGAGAATCTGCCTGCCATGCAGGAGACCCTGATTCGATTCCTGGGTTGAGAAGATCCTCTGGAGGAGGGCATGACAACCCACTGCAGTATTCTTGTCTGGAGAATTCCCCTGGACAGAGGAGCCTGGTGGACTACAGTCCATGGGGTTGCAAAGAGTCGGACACAACTGAGCGCTGGCAACTAAGCACTGCACGGCATGCATCTTAAGGCTTATGGCTCTTCAGCCAAACCCTCATCTCATCCTGAGACCTACCAGACAAGGGAAGGGCCTGAAACCCACCCCAGACTTTGGTTTGAAAGCCAGAATGTGCCTTGAAATAGCCCCTATTTCCTATAGTAATTCACATGATCCATGGATTTGTGAGGAATCCCCCTGGAAGCTACTTGGATTTTTCTGCTTTTAGTCCCTCTGGGAGTAATAAATATTCTATTTCAATTAAAGATGCCTCAGACCATTTCACCAGATTCAGGGCCCTTTCTTAGCCTAAACTTCTTTTTCCTACCTTTGTTTCCCATTGTTTTATAGTTCAGCTGATTTTATGTAAGCTACTTGAAATTCTTATTAGAAAGGGATGAACCACAAGTCAAGAATAAACTATTTCTAGAAAGGATTTTTTTGTGTGTGGGTACCCTTCCAGGATAAGATTTCAGACAATTCTAGCGGAAGTTTCTTCAAATTATTTATAGATTTTTCTTAAGTTTGTTGGGTTTATTTTAATTTCATTTCTTTATTTTTGGCTGCACTGGGTCTTTGTTGCTGTGCCCGGGCTTTGTCTAGCTGTTGTGAGCGGGGACTACTGTTTGTTGCGGTACAAGGGCTTCTCACTGAGGTGGCTTCTCTTGTTGCGGAGCATAGCCTCTAGGGCACGCGGGCTTCAGTAGTTGCGGCTCACAGCCTCAGTAATCGTTGTGCACAGGCTCTGGAGCACAGGCTTGTCGTTGTGGGGCACAAGCTTAGTAGCTACATAGCATGTGGAATCTTCCCAGACGAGGGATTGAACACACGTACGCTGCATTGGCCAGGTGGATTCTTATCCACTGTGCCACCAAGGAAGTCCCTATTTGTAGATTTTGTGATGGAGGATTTGGGGAGTGGAACCAGGGCTTAGGGACTTTAGGAAATTGGGAGGGGTGTAATTTTCCTTTAGGAACAAATATAAGTCATGAATTTAGGCCTTTTCTGAGCTTGCTTAGGCTTTGGTCTCAGGCTAAAATCCCAGCTCCTTCACTTAGTAACTATAAAGCTGAACAAGTGGCTGAACTCCTCTATACCTTAGTGCACTGTGCCCCCTGAATGCACTGGCCACATCCATGGAGGACCACGAACATGAATGAGATCACGCACAGGCCCAGCACACAGAGGGTTAACCATCGTTCCTCCCCTTCTCCTCTCAGACTTAAAGCAACTCTCTCCTCTTTATCTGCACCAGAGCTTTTTCTTTGAAATATCCTAGAGAATCAGGCCAGAAAACAAACAGCACGTACATATGTTGCCACCCAATGGAAAGAACATTCTGTTCGTTGGTTTTTGAGCATGGAGCTAATGCAGAGTTTAAGAGAACAGTTTACAGAGCACTTGGTCTGGATTCAAATTCCAACTCCATTTATAATCTTTGGGCTGAGGGCCAATTACTAAACTCTCTAGGCCTCAGTTTCTTCATCTATAAACTGGGGATAGTACTAGCAACAACATATATGGTTGTAGAATCAAAGGAAATAATCCAAGTAAAGTGCTTTATTTAGTGCTTGGCATATAGTAAACTCTCAATGTTGGCTGCGAGTGTTATTTATGACATCGTATTATTGTTGTGATTACTGTTGATTTGTTATAATAATCATCACCATTACCCAGATTGATAGTAACAAGAAATTTATTCAATTCCTAGTCTTAAACTTGGTGTTTTTTTCTTTTTAAAATTTTATTGAAGTATAGTTGCTTTACAATGTTGTGTTACTTTCTGCTGTACAGCAAAATGAATCAGCTACACATAAACATGTATCCCCTCTTTTTTGGATTTTTTTCCCCATTTAGGTCATCACAGAACATTTAAACTTACTGTCTTAAGCTTTATTAATACCACTAGTAATACTGATGATGATTTTCCCCTCTTTACCTCCTGTAGGTCATTGGCTGTGATAAAACTATGTGCTATTTAATTGGGAGCAGGCCTGTGCTAGGTACCAACCAAACATTGAATATGCATAACAACCTTCGAATTCACAGATTTTTATTTTCTCATTTCTACAGCCCAGAGAAAAGGTTTAATGATCACACTGCATGTGGCAGATGTGAAAAGTCTTAAAACTATTGGGCTTCAGGGGCCAAAAGCCTCAGACCAACAATGATCCCTAAAATTCCCTTCCAATTCCAACACCTGTGATTCTCAACTGATCATAGTTTGGCTTTATTACCATCTCATGTATATGTGAAAATACCATACTGGATTGAGTTTAATGTATAAGCTATTGGGACTTTCATAAACATTTTGCTGTAGCAAATTCTGTGTAAGTAGGCTCATTTTTGTCTGTGTGTCTCCTCCCTTTGCTCCCAAGGCTTCCAGAAAACTCTTCCTCCAGCTCACGTACCTCCCCTTTCTCATACCCTTCCTGTCTTTCCAACTTCTCCTTCCACCAACAGTCCACACAACCTCCATACCTACTCCCAGATCTGTCTGAGAATCTATCTGCCACCAAGGCTAAGTCTCTGAACCTTGAAAACTGAAGTGAAAGTGTTAAAGTGAAAGTGTTAGTCGCTCAGTCGTGTCCGAATCTTTGTGATGCCATGGGCTGTAGCCTGCCAGGCTCCTCTGTCCATAGCATTCTCTAGGGAGGAATACTGGAGAATTCCCTTCTCCAGGAGGTCTTCCTAACCTAGGGATCAAACCTGTGTCTCCTGCATTGCAGGCGGATTCTTTACCATCTGAGCCACCAGGGAAGCTCTCTCTGAGCCTCAAGACCCAAGTCCAACCAACACCGCTCTGAATCCAAAGATACCTCAGAAGGGCTGAAAAGAACTCTATGAATGCTCTTCTTCTCCCCACATAGATCCATACCCTGATTATTACTTCCTTGAGAACAGGGATTCTTTTGAATTATCTGGGAATCTTGATGAATGCAAATTCTATGAAATGCAGATTCTGATTGCAGTTCTGGGGTGGGGCCTGAGAGTCTGCATTTCTACAAGCTTTCCGGAGATGCTGCTGGGCCCTGACCACACACCTTATGTCAATCATGCCTCTCAACGTCCCTTCAAGGAAAGCATACTGTCCACATTTTACAGATGAGAAATGGGAGGTGAAGAAAAGGACCCACCGTCCCAGAGCAAGTGAGTAGCAGAGGAGGGATCTGAAACTAGCCAGACGTTTCTGATTTCATATAACAAAAAAGAAAAGACAAGAAAAATAGATGCATATGTGTGTACATGTGTGTGTATACGTGTATGTACATATGTAATGATACTGAAGATATTTCATTTCAGTAACATGAACACCCATAAACGGCAGGAGAAAACTTTTGAGCCCTGCACGTTGTCAGCACATAATAAACATTATGCCTGTAGGTGTGAGCAGGAACATTTGAGGGCCTGTTACATGGGAGGCCTGTTGCTTCCATTAAGAGCAGATCCCAGAGAGGCTTTTCCAGAGTTGTTCCTTGGAGTTCTGCACTTTAATTATGTCACTGATTAAACTTACTGACTCTAACACCTTTTCTCCTCTGGCAACCCAGTCCCATAAAGAACCTCAGAAAAACAGGCATTTCAGAATTAATCTGAGTTATGAAAGTACGGTTTCCCAATGGCTCAGCAGGTAAAGAATTCACTTGCAATCCAGGAGACACATGTTCAATCCCTGGGTTGGGAAGATCCCCCGGTGAAGGAAATGGCTACCTACTCCAGCATTCTTGCCTGAAGAATCCCATGGACAGAGGAGCCTGGCAGGCTACAGTCCATGGGGTCACAAAAGAGTCGGACGTGACTTAGCAACTGAGTGGGCATGAAAGCAAGAGTATGAATAATGGGGATTGTGAATGGTGAGTCACCGATGTCTCACAGAGTGGGAGCAGGATGTCATAGGGTCAGCGAGAAAGGGACGCAGCCTTTGCAGCTCTAAGGAGGAGAACATTTTAGCTGCCATAACTTAGTCCGGTGCTGGAGGCCTTTGGGGACCTGATGACCTAGCTGGAATATGTGTGTAGGTTGGAAGGGAAGAACAGGAAGACAATTAAACAGAATACTCAGAAGATAAAGCAGTGAATACAGCAAAAGATTACCAATAGGAAGCTGTCTAGAGGCTGCAAGAGCCCAAGGGAGCAGGAATAATGAGCTTTGGAGGTTATGGTGTCCCAGACAAAGGCCCAGGGAATGGGGGAGTGAACATAGGGTGTTCTCAGTGGGGAAAGGAGAGAGCAGGGGGATCCCCTGCCCAGGAGACAGAGCAGAGAAATGAGGTTGGTTGCCTTGCCAGGCAGAGGGCTGGTTACCTCGGGGTCTTTGCAAGCTAGGCCAAGAGTATGGTGGCCATACAGTAGCAGGGAGGCTTAGGGAAGGCGGCAGGCAGGGTGATGAGTAGTAAACGGGGCATCTACAGTCAGGAAAAGTAGTTTTGGGTCCTGGCTTCACCATTTGGGAGCTCGAATCTGATGCTCTGTGACAGCCTAGAGGGGTAGGATGGGGTAGAAGGTGGGAGGAAGGTTCAAGAGGGAGGGGACGTATGTATACCTATGGCTGATTTATGCTGATATATGGCAGAAACCAACAGAATATTGTAAAGCAATTATCCTTCAATTTAAAATAAATATATATTTTTTTAATGGAAAGAATCACACCTCTGTGAACTTTAGACACTTTTTTTTTGGCAGCACCGCTCTTCTGTCTTCTGCATTGCCAGGCAGGTTCTTAATCACTAGTGCCACCTGCGAAGCCCATCTTTCTGTTGGCCTTGGTTAAAAATGTTGCTGTTGTCCAGTTGCCCAGTCACTCTTTGTGACCCCATGGACTGCAGCGTGTCAGGCTTCCCTGTTCCTCGCCGTCTCCTGAAGTTTGCCCAAGTTCATGTCCATTGCATCAGTGATGCCATCCAGCCATCTCATCCTCTGATGCCCTCTTCTCCTTCTGCCCTCAATCTTTCCCAGCATCAGGGACTTTTCCAATGAGTCGGCTGTTTGCATCAAATGACCAAAATACTGGAGCTTTAGCTTCAGCATCAGTCGTTCTGAGTATACAGGATTGATTTCTCTTAAGATTGACCGGTTTGATCTCTTTGCTCTCCAGGAGACTTTTAGGAGTCTTCTCCAGCACCACAGTTTAAAGGCATTATTAAAAATAATGATGGCTGAAAGAACTAAGTGAAGGGGATGTTAAAGGTACAGAGGAGGGTGGGGCGACAGACACCTGGCCTCCTGCCTGCTAAGACCCACAGGTCATTTTCAAAATGGTGACTTACATCCTGCTCCCAGAGCTGACCTGAAGACCCTCGGTTAGGGTCCCCAGGTCCAGTATACTCTCCCAAGGGTGAGGGTGGGGAGAGGAGGCAGCAAGCTCTCCAGTGACAAGATTGGCCCAGGGCCTTCCTGGGTCCCGTCTGCCCCAGAGAGGAAGTAACCAAGTCCATAGAGGCCTGAAGAACTAGAGACATCAGACCCCTCTCCCCACACCCCTGCCCCGGGTCTTCCAGAGCGGCCAGAGAGGAGCAAGGTCAGGCAGAGCAAACGGCCACTGCAGGAAGGACACGTCTTTTCTTTGTGGGACCTGAGCCAGGGGTTCAAGTGAAGGATATCCAGCTGTCTTTTTTGCTAATGGATTAGATGAACAAATATCACAGGGCCTCTCAGAACAACAGGCCTAAGAAAGGGCCCGGCCAGCAAAGACGGGAGTTTGTGGTTCCTGCTCCTAAAATAAAAGGCCGAAAGGCCACCTGGGTAGAAGTTCTGTGGCCAGGCTGGGAGTGACCTACTCCTTCCGGGTAGATTTCAAAGGTTGCTCTGGTCTCCAGGCTCAGAGCACTGTGAACCTTCAATGATTCATTATTCAGTACAAGGCAGATCCTATTTAGAAAACAAACATTGCCTGCATATCCATCCAAGCGGTTTGCATAATTACACTACCTACCATCACAATGACCCTGTCATTTAGATATTTTTAATCCCCATTTTTACAAATGATGACATTAGGGCTCAGGGAATTTGTTTCAAATTCCAGGATTCTTCCCCAATCTCTCCGTAGCCCAGCCCACCATTTTTTTCCCCAAGACACCACAGTCAAAGCTTTCTTCCTTCCCATTTTTTTCATTGCCACAGGCAACATTTGGGAACTGGCACTGTGTTCTCTCCTGCCGGGTTTACCCGTCAGAACACACAGAACCTCTTTAGACTGTCCCCTGAGTTATTCCCAAGGAGAACTATTACTACTTTTACCGCAACTACTACTAAACATGGCTTTTATTCACTGAGCATCTACTATGAGTTCAGCACATGAGTTTATATATATATAATCTTATTTATTTCTACATTGTTGTTGTTTTGTTATTTCAACTAAGTCGGTCCAACCCCGTTGTGACCTCACAGACTGTAGCCCCCTGGGTTTCTCTGTCCATGGGATTCCCAGGCAAGAATAATGGAGTGGGCTGCCATTTCTTTCTCCAGGGGATCTTCCCAACCTAAGAATTGAACCGACATCTCCTGCTTGGCAGGCAGATTCTTTACCACTGAGCCACCTGGGAAGCCCCATTTATTTCTATAATTATACTTGTTTTATATGTTAGAATACTGAAGCACAGAAAGATAAATCCATTTGCTCAACATCACAGGGGTAGTAAGTGGTGAAAGTGGGCTTTCAACTTTGAATCCAGAGTATGCAATTTTCAGCACTGGACTTGAAATACACAGGTACACACCCCAATCTGTTCTCCCTATTTCCTTAATCATTTTGCAAATACTCACTAATAAAAGAAGCCTGACATTTTGGAAGCAATCAAAACAGGGAGGAAACACACGACAAACTTTTACCAGGACCCTTCTGTGGGAAATGGTGTCACCATCTACCCAGTTGCTCCAGCCGCATATCCGAGTCCTCCATATTCAGTGTATTTTCATATATCCGTATATATTCTGATCATGAAGAAGCAGGGTCTTATTTAAACTAATTGGCAATTATTCTGTGCAACAGAATTTGAGTCCATTAAAATGGTGATTATTCTTCCTGAGCTGTGAACTATCGACGTTAGTCATATTCAGTTTTCAGCCATGAAACTCATTATATACATCACGAGAAATCTTAACTATCTGCTGACAAGGGCCATCCCTCCTCTGAACAAGTGAGCTACCCAGCCTAAAATAAATAGAAACTTTTATGACTGGCCACATTGTTTTCACTTCTAAACAAACCTCCAGGAAAGAACGCCCATTACCGACATGTTTGTCCATTGTAAAGGGCCATCATTAAAACCAACAAAGTTTAAACCTTTCCAGTGTTTGGAGTTCAGAATCTGGGGAGCTGGGCTGGGGGTTGAAGGAGGAGGTGGCATCTTTTAAAACAGTAACTTTTAAGTTTAAAGGCGAAACTTCCCTGGTGGTCCAGTGGCTAAGACTCCACACTCCCAATGCATGGGGCCTGGGTTCTATTCCTGTTTGGGGAAGACCACACATGCCATGGGGCAACTAAGCCCATTCGCCCCAACTACTGAGCCCACACTCTGGAGCCCATGCTCCGAACCAAGAGAAGCCCCCATCAATGGGAAGCCCATGCACTACAGCTAAAGAGTAGCCCCCACTCGCCGCAACTCGAGAGAGCCCTCTTGCAGCAATGAAGATCCAGCTCAGCCAAATACATAAACGAAAATGGATTTGCCAAAAAAAAAAAAAAAAATTAAAGGG
>NW_011495057.1:1797741-1811327 GCF_000754665.1 Bison bison bison | reverse complement strand
CCCCAAAAAAAAAAAAAAAAATTAAAGAGTATGAAAGGAAACTCCATCTAATCTAAGAAAACTTTCCTAACCTTTTAAGGATCCATGTTCGCCTTACTGAGAACAGTAGAATGCAAAAAAAAAAAAAAAAATCACTATTATCCTAAAATTTACCAGCATGACATTTTCACACAATGAAAACAGATGGAAAATCTGGCTCACCCCATCACAATTCAGATCCCCAGCTTGGCCAATGGGAGGTGCATTCCTGGGGTCCATGTGGTCTCCGTGGTGTGGATGGAGGCCAGCAGTGTCCACCCAAGAGCAGCGCTCACTCCACGGCCCCTCTGAAATCCCCAAGACTCACCCTCCACATCCTTTACAAACTGCAGAGCTTGATAAAAAAGGACACTGTCTGACTCTCTAGTACCCTACTGCCAGCCCCACCGTGTTTACTTTTATCCATATTGTAAATATTCCCTTGACTTAGCCGAGTCCTTTCATTTTTAAGTGTTTGGAGCCAGGCAGCCTTCCGGTGTCAAAGACCTGAAGTGCTAGAAGAAGCTCCCAGCTTCCATTGAAACAAGCATGGTCACGGTCTGATTTTGAAAAGCTCTTTGGCTCATAGCTCAAGAAGCCCTCAGAGCCTAGGAGAATAGAGTTGCCAAAGGGGATGAGAACAGTAGCTGTTCTGTGCTCTGCGACGCCGCTGTTTGCTCTGTGGTTCGCTGTGCCCATGAAATGATCCTGGCCACCCAGAGTAACAAGAGTGGCTGGCCTTCAGGTGTGCACAAACCGGGGCTGCTCAGGAAGTATAGAAAGCCTTTTTCTCTGCAAGCAATGTCTTAAAGTATTCATCAAAAGACCACTATGAGTTCTTTAAAGTTCACAAAGCTGTTTTCACCTTAAGGGGATGTTCATGCTAACAGGGAAAGAGATGTTGTTCTATTAAATCTGTTACAAAAGTATAAGGGGCATCTCAAAGACCCATGGCCAGGACTTCCCTGGTGGTCCAGTGGTTAAGACTTCACCTTCCAATGCAGGGAGTACGGGCTCAGTCCTTCCTGGGGTTGCCGTGATCCTACATGCCTCATGGCCAAAAGACCAAAACATAAAACAGAAGCAATATTGTAACAAGTTCAATAAAGGCTTTAAAAATGGTCCACATTTAAAAAAAAAAAAAAAAACGTTTAAAAAAAAGAAAAAAACAATAGCCATCTTCAAGAGGTGACAAGCTCTCTAACTACAAATAATCAAAAGATCAGTAGGTTTTCCAGACATTAACATTTCTATCCTTTTCTTAATGCTTGTTTTTTTTAGCTCAAGGCCTCTGTGTGTGATGTTCTATTAGCATATCAAAACAGAGTCCTTTGTTTTCCAACTTGCAGTGATTAATTCTGCATTTTCATTCTTTTTGTAAGGGAGATATTTTGAGGATGGTGCAGGGGAAAGAGGAAGGGTTTTCCAAACAGAAGGATGTCAACTCTCTTTCACATTTGACCATTTCATTCTTTGTTGCCTGGGCAAGTTGATTTCACCCCTCTGACTGGTTGTTGTTGTTCAGTGGTTAAGTCGGCCGACTCTCTGACACCCCCTGGACTGTAGCCCGCCAGGCTTCTCTGTCCTCCTCTCCCACTGTCCATTCTACAAACTGAAGTCCCAGGTTTGCACTGGTAGCAAAACAAAACAACGTAGCAGGGGCTGCCATGCAATAGGAGCCCCGACACTTTTCTAAACCTTTCCCGTGGTAAGCATCTCTAATAAGGAGTCACACCTAGTTTCCAGTCCTCCCCAAACCCACGTGCCTCTGACAGGCGAACCTGGTTCACGTGAGGCCCGATGACTCAGGGAGGTGCTGGCCAGGCCCCTGCATTGCAGACATGCCTTCTATTATTCCTAAATTCTTCTCATTTTTTAACGCCTTCTGTCCTTTCCCCTAGGTCAAAGGAAAGGGTATGATGGTTACAATAAAAAACAGACATTTTGATTGGCCGGCCGATGGAATACTCCCGGATGGCCCCTCTGCATCCTGAGAAATGACGTAAGCTCTGGTAAGAAATTCCTCCGCCAGCATTCTTACCTTTCCTGGCTGAGACCTGGGTTGGTCATTACAACTAATGACCCAACTTTTATGGGATTGTAAAATATAAGATCTGAAAACAAACAAACTTCCCTGTGTTCGTGCTGCCCTCAAATTGTCATGATTAAAAAGAGATCATCGGTTTTAAGTTACATCTTCCTTGCATCCTATCCAGTCCTCTAGGGTTAGCATTCATATTTTGTAGACTTTGAGGTCCGACCTATTGACCCAGGTCCTGCAGTGCCCACGTCAAGCCGGAAAGGCCACCCTTCCCCCTGGCTTTGCAATCAGGAGGCTGACAGCCACCCAGCCATCCACCCGTCAAAGTCCCCGCTGGCGACTCTCTCTCCCAGCAAGCAGCCTCCCTTCCCCCACTTTCTCAAACATCTTGGGCATCCCAAACAATCACAATTACACTCAGGTTGTTTAAACAAACAGCAGCCAGCAGCGCAATTCCCCAGCCCAGGGCCCCAGCGGAGGGATTCCCTTGGGTCCACTCTCACCGCCTTCTCCCCAACCCCAAGCCACTTTCAGGCAAGACAATGGCTGTGAGTTTACAGTGGGTAGTTTTGCGCATCTAAATGTTTGCAGACACTTGGTTAAGTGTCCCTGGGCCAAGCTTTCAAAGGACAATACGCCCACGTTGAGTTTGTTTAAGCAGCAGATAATCCCAGCTAGGAGGCGGTTGCCTTTCCTCTTCAACAGCCAAGAATGCAAGACAGGCTAAGAGGGATGCTGCGGAAGGTTTGGGGCAAATTCCACTGGAACCGGGAGTATCTGAGTCGTCTCTTTACTCCCATTTTCTCTTCAAAGCCTGGACCTACGCTACAGAGAACGTGAAATTAGGGAGTTGGTAGGATTTTTAAAGTATTTCCCAAATAAGACAACTGAAACTGGGAAGGGGGCATTTTTTTTTTTTTCCCCACACCACATGGCATGTGGGATTTTAGGTCCCCCGACCAGGGATCGAACTCACATCCCCTGCACTGAACTGCCAAGGAATTCCGGGAAGTGTTCAATTTTCAATTCTGCAGCTGGGCTGGACCTGAGAGATCCACAGGTCCCTGTGGAAAGGCTTACTATACCTCCCCACTGTGCAGCCTAGGATTTCTCGTGAAATCCTAGTCAATGTCCAATGCCTTGCCTTTCTTGTTGACAGGTTGAAAAGAAAAAGAACCTATCATTCTAACCTCCAAGTCTCTCCAGGACATTTATACAAGGGCTGCCCCAAATCTGTAAGGACCAACTGACAGACAGCTTGATGGGTACCATCGATGATTCACTTACCCAACTAATATTTCTAGATTGTCTACTTAGACCGAATCCAAAATAGTATGGGGTAGGCAACAAAGCTGAAGCCTAGACTCTCACACGTGATAAAAGTGATGTCTTAAGAGAGGAGCAAACAAGGACACTGGGAGCTTATAGACGAGATCACTTCTGGCTGAGTGGAGGTAAATGGATCAGAGGAATTTCAGGAAGGAGCCCTTTGGGTCAGTCTTTGAAGGCTTTGATCTGCTAATAAGAACAGTTTTATTTTTGTCTTTTTAATCTGTATGCCTTTTATTTCCTTCTCTTGCTTTATTGCACTGGGTAGATCTTCCAGCATGAATGAGTAGTCACAGCAGACATCCTTACCTTGTTTCTGATTTTACGGGGAAAATATTCATTCTTTCAGTGTCAAATATGGGCTTCCCTTGTGGCTCAGCTGGTAAAGAATCCGCCTGCAATGTGGGAGACCTGGGTTCGATCCCTGGGTTGGGAAGATCTCCTGGAGAAGGGAAAGGCTACTCACTCCAGTATTCTGGCCAAGAGAATTCCATGGACTATACAGAGTCGCAAAGAGTCGGACATGACTGAACGACTTTCATTTTCACTGTCAAATATCATGTCAGCTGGAGAGGTGTTTATAGATATTCTTTATCAAGGTAAGGCGATTCTCCTCTGTTGCTGGTTTGCTGAACAATTTTTATCAAGAATGAATGCACAGGGACTTACCTGGTGGTCCAATGGCTAAAACTTGGTGCTCCCAAGCAAGGGGCCCAGGTTCAATCCCTGGTCAGGGAACTAGATCCCACATGCCGCCACTGAGAGTTCACACGCTGCAACCAAGATCCAGCACAGCCAAATAAATGAACACATAATTTTGTTTAAAAAAAGAATGAATGTAGAACTTTGCCAAATATGTTCGTTAATATAATTGATTAATACAATCACATGATTTATCTTCTCTAGTCTATTAATATTGTGGATTCCACTGATTAATTATCTATTCTATACCAGATGAGTTGTGGTGGTCTGTATTTTTTGAGGAATTGGCATTTCATCTAACTTGTCATAGATATAAATTTATGGGTGTAGAATTGTCTATAGTATTCCTATCATCCTTTTGATAGGTTCTTTTTCTTTTCAGCCTGCCAACAGGATGTAATGGCAGTGCCTGTTTTACTCCTAGTATTGATCATTTGTATGTTATCTCTTCTTTGGATCTCTTATTAGAGGTTTGTCAATTTTATTGACTTTTTAAAGAGTCAACTTTTTGACTTTCTCTACTGTTTTTCCATTTTCAATTTCATCACTTTCTGCTCACTTCCTTCCTCCCTTAGTTGTAAGTCTATTGGCTCTTCTTTTTTTTTAGTTTTTAGAAGTGGGAGCTTAGATTATTAATTTGAGACTTTTCCTTTTTTCTTTTTTTCATTTATTTTTGGCAGCACTGGGTCTTCATTGCTGCACTGGGGCCTTCCTAGTTGCAGCAAGCAGGGGCTACTCTCCAGTCGTGGGGTGTGGTCTTCTCACCACAGTGGTATCTGGTTGCAGAGCACACGTTCTAGGGCTTGCGAGCTTCAGTAGTTGTGGTCCACAGACTTAGTTTCCCGCATCATGTGGTATTTTCCCAGAGCAGGGATTGAGCCCATGCTCCCTGAATTGGCAGGCAATTCTTAACCACTGGGCCACCCAGGGAAGTCTTCTTTTCCTTTTTCGGCTGTTCCACAAGGCTTGTGGGACCTTAGTTCTCCAACCAGGGATTGAACCTGTGGGCCCTGCAGTGGAAGTTCAAATTTCTAACCACTGGACCCCTGGGAATTCCCTATTCTTTTCTAATGTAATCATCTGAGGCTATAAATTTCCCTCTCAGAACTACTTTAGCTTGTATGCTTCCTAGGTGGTGCTAGTGGTAAAGAACCCACCTGCCAATGCAGGAGACATAAGAGACATGGGTTCAATCTCTGGTTGGAGAAGATCCTCTGGAGGAGGGCACAGCACCCCACTCCAGTATTCTTGCCTGGAGAATCTCATGGACAGAGGAGGCTGGTGGCTACAGTCCATGCGGTTGCAAAGAGTTGGACACGACTGAAGTGACTTAACATAGCACAACACTCAGACCTTGATATAGTATATTTCCATTTTCATTCAGCTGAATATATTGGTCTTATTTGTTTTTGAGACTTCCAAAAAAGGAATTTTCTTTCTTTCTTTTTCTTAAAACTTAAAAAGGATTTTTCTCTTTGTGTTTAGCTTCCAAATGTTTGGAGATTCTCCTGTCACCTTTCTGGTGTTCATTCCTCTTTTGGTTCCATTATGGTCATAGATACATACGATTTCAATTCTTTTAATTGCATCTTGATATGTATCTCTACATGTATATTTTAATGCACTTTTAATGTATTTCTATTTTGTAAATCGAGCTTACTTAAATGCTGTCTACCGATATTCCCAAGAGTTTATCTGTGAGTACTTCTAGCATTCTGTTTACTTGAAAACACTGTCCCTTTAGACATTTTTTATTAGATAAGGTTTGTTTCCAGAGAATGCACTGAATCTTAGATTTAGAAGTCTTTTTCATCTACAGTCTTGAAACCCAAAAATGCCATCAGCTCTAAACGTTTACCATTTGATATCACATCTTCTTCTTGTGCCAGACTGTCCTTCAAATGAGAGAGAATTGGAAGGTGACTAAACAGAGGGGTCTATGGGAAGGTGAAGGTCTTTGCTAAATATCAGCTAAGGAGGTCTTAATACATCCCCTCACTTTCACCTCTCTATCAATCTTGAAGAGCCATGTGCAGGAAATAAAAAGTGTGGGATCATTCTTTTATAAAGCCCCCCAGTTGGTAAGGAAATATTTTCCAGGAAAATTGGTAAGATCAAGAAGAGGAATAGATAAGAACAGGAAAAGTTTCCGATTGCTTCATTTTTTCTAGTTTTGACTACCACAATTTCATAACAGTCAACTCTTAACTCACTCTGGGCTCTGAAAATCCCTTGAAATTCCAGCAGCTCAAATGAGCCAGGCCCCAAATATCTGTAATCTGTATTTCCAAAAGAACTTGTTCCTTAATTCCAATAAAAAACAGAAGCCTGCATCCATACCTTTTACTGGATTACTCAGAGAGGGCTGGGCGCTGATTCATTTCCAAAGGCTCTGAGGAGCAGGCCAGGGATGTTTTCCCAGTACAGACCCATCCTTCGCCCACCCCCCAGCCCCTCCTGTTTCCCCCCTCCCAGGATAAACACAAAGCAGAGACCAAGCTCCCAGCAGGATGACCTATAAGTGACCCTTGGACTGACCTAACACTCTGGTCACTCTCACCGACAGGTTTGTTTATCTTGGAACCTCGGAGCCTCTGCACCCAAAAGCTTCGTCGCTAGACTCCAAGTCCTCCCAAGTGAGCTGTCAGTCACAGCTTAAGTGCATGAGGGACAGTTGCATGATAGCCTGAGTTTATTTACCAAAACCTGGTGTTTATGCTGTTCGGCTACAGGGAGGGGCCGCGGGATGCTGAATCTAGTGATGGGGAGACAACTAAACGTCTCCATCAGGCATTAGCCCTCGGATTATAGAATTATCAGTGGACCTGATAGCGTCTCTCCCGGGAGATTAAACGTTTCGAATTTAGCATCTCCAAAGGAGAGGTGTGTGGTCAGGCCATGCCACCAGAGTTTTGTTTTAATTTTTTTGCCCACGCTGCAACGTGGGATCTTAGTTTCCCAACTAAGAATGGAACCCCCTCCTTCCCCCCATGCCTTGGAATTGAGGAGTCTTAACCACCGCACCACCAATGATGTCCCTCTTAGAGCTTGTTTTAAGGAGCCCACAACTGAGGCGAGAGGGAAGCTGCACAACACGGTGTGGCTTGTTTGCTGGGACCAGGGGCAAGTTTACATTTGATAGTGGTATCTTGATATTTACCTGAAGGAAGCATAATGGTGGCCCTATTTTGGGCACTAGATGGAGGGATGACCAATAAATCCCCAAATAAGGATGGCTGTAAAAATTTTACTAAATTTTTTAAAATAGATTTTATTTTCCCAGATACAATCACTCAAGGAGTTCCGGCCTGACATGTAGACTTCTGTACTCCTGCCCACATTTCAGTGGTAATCCCCAGGGGATTAAGGCTGTCCAGAGGACTGAATTCATTATTTTTTTTATTATTATTATTTTTTTTAATTTGGCTTTGCCAGGTCTTAGTCAGAGCATGTGGGATCTAGTTCCCCAACCAGGGATCGAACCTGGGCCTTTTGCATTGGGAGCACACAGTCTCAGCCACGGTACCACCAGGGATGTCCCTGAATTCATTATTGATCAGGTCCTGTCCTACAGTTTCTTTTCCAATGGTTAAATACAGCAAATATGAACTTTTAAGGTAAATGAGGCCAAATCAAGAAAGATGACAAGGTTGACCATAGAAATGGGCTTTCTCTCCCCTCCCCTCCCCCTCCTGGTAGAAGATTTCAAATAGATCTGAATCTCCAAGGAATGCTTTTATTTGGTAGACCAGATGAGGAAAGCGAGACCGGTCCCTTCCAAGGGCGGTGCAGGAAGAGGACTCTCATCCCCTTTTATCCCATTAAAGCCCTGCTGCTTGGTCCGAGAAGGCCCCTCTATTATCAGCCTTGGCTTAAATAAACCTTCTGCCCCCGCACCCAGCCACCTCCCTTGGTGCCGCAGGCCCCATCCATTACTGTCACCTTTGCAGAGTGGCTGCCATGACAGTTCATGATCATTAACCAGCCCTGGTGTGCTTTGTGTTAAAAGTTAAGACACATCAAACGCAGACACACCGCAGTTCCTTAAAGTTACAGGGGCTGGGGATGCTCTGGGGCCGATGGCAACCAGACTTGACACACGGTGTTGACAAAAGGTGAAAATGAGCCCTGGGTCAGAATTGCCTCAGTGTCCCTTCTCACCTGTCCCCAGTGCCACTCTCAGGGGCAGAAACCAGGCGGAAAAGACACAGTGTGAGGACTGGGCTAAAGAGCCCAGATAAAGAGAATGTGAGAGAAGGACAGAGCAACACTGCTCCTTAAACCACCCCTCCCTGCTGGGCTGGTGTCCCGCCCCCAGCTCCCCCTGCCCTCCAAAGAACACCAGTAAAATCCCTCCCACTCTCCTTGGCACCCTGAAATGGCCCTCTGAACCGATTCACAGACCTTCTTATTTATGGGCTCAAATCCCTGAACCAAATGCAAATTGACAAGTGTCTCTTTCCATTCCACAAAACATTTATAATCTATAAGTAACAAGAGTGCGCGAAACGTATTTGTTTATTTGGGTGAGCCTACTTACATTTCATGATTTTCTCTCTGGCCCCACTGTTGAACGAAGACATTTGCTTTTCTTATCAAGGGTTTTCTGCAACAAAGCCCAGCTTGGGGGAAATGACCTTGAGAGGAAGTTAGAGACGGAAAAGGGAGCTGGCTCTGTCAACTAGTACATAAAAATTAAGTGACAAAAAAAGAAAAGAAACAAACAAGCAACCCGTAACACCCTGTCCTCAAAGCAAAGGAGTATGCATGCAACTCCTTCTTCATTCAAATGACATTTAGTCATTCAAATGACCTTTATTCCCATGCACCCCAGGGCTATAAAGAACAAAAAGTGGGCCATAATTCTTAAAGGAGATTAGAGTCTGTGAAGATAAATAAAACATCTACAAATGGAGATAGATGCCAGGGGAGCAGTGGGTGGAGGAGAGACCAGGACAGGATGTTTCAAGAAGACCTTCCAGGGGATGTGGCCAATTCGGTTCGGTTCGGTTCAGTTCAGTTCAGTCACTCAGTCGTGTCTGACTCTTTGCGACCCCATGGAACACAACCCGCCAGGCCTCCCTGTCCATCACCAACTCCTGGAGTTTACTCAAACTTGTGTCCATTGAATCAGTGATGCCATCCAACCATCTCATCCTCTGTCATACCCTGCTCCTCCCACCTTCAGTCTTTCCCAGCATCAGGGTCTTTTTCAGTGACTCAGTTCTTCGCATCAGGTAGCCAAAGTATTGGAGCTTCAGCTTCAGCATCAGTTCTTCCAATGAATATTCAGGACTGGTTTCCTTTATGAGGGACTGGATAGATCTCCTTGAAGTCCAAGGAAGTCTCAAGAGTCTTCTCCAACACCACAGTTCAAAAGCATCAATTCTTCGGTGCTCAGCTTTCTATAAATCCAACTCTCACATCTATATATGACTACTGGAAAAACCATAGCTTTGACTAGACAGACCTTTGTTGGCAAAGTAATGTCTCTGCTTTTTATAAGCTGTCTAGGTTGGTCATAGCTTTTCTTCCAAGGAGCAAGCATCTTTTAATTTCATGGCTGCAGTCACCATCTGCAGTGATTTTGGAGCCCCCCAAAATAAAGTCTGTCACTGTTCCACTGTTTCCCCATCTATTTGCCATGAAGTGATGGGACCAGATGCCATGATCTTAGTTTCCTGAATGTTGAGTTTTAAGCCAAGTTTTTCACTCTCCTCTTTCACTTTCATCAAGAGGCTCTTTAGTTCCTCTTCACTTTCTGCCATAAGGGTGGTGTCATCTGCATATCTGAGGTTATTGATATTTCTCCCGGCAATCTTGATTCAAGCTTGTGCTTCATCCAGCCCAGCATTTCTCATAATGTACTCTGCATATAAGTTAAATAAGCAGGGTGACAATATACAGCCTTGACATACTCCTTTCCCTGTTTGGAACCAGTCTGTTGTTCCATGTCCAGTTCTAACTGCTGCTTCTTGACCTGCATACAGATTTCTCAGGAGACAGGTCAGGTGGTCTGGTATTCCCATCTTCTGAAGAATTTTCCACAGTCTGTTGTGATCCACATAGTCAAAGGCTTTGGCATAGTAGATAAAGCAGAAGTAGATGTGGCCAATTGGCGGGGTCTTAATGTATACGAGAGGTACTTCCCTTGTGGGAAAGGCTACCCGCTCCAGTATTCTGGCCTGGAGAATTCCATGGACTGTATAGTCCATGGGGTTGCAAAGAGACACAACTGAGCAACTTCCACTTTCACTTTAAGGTATAAGCTAAAGTTCACCTAGAAGAGGGAAGTGTAAGACATGCAAAGGTACCACATTGATGATAGCTAGCATTTATTAAGCATGTACTAAAATCCAGACTACTGGATTTCAATAGTCTCAAATCCAGACTATTGAGCACCTGTAAGGAAGCTGTTCTGAACAGAGATTGTTAAATTCCAGAGGGTTTCAACAACTTAGCGTAAAGAAAAGAATGTACGATATCTCAGTAATCACTTTTATATTGATAACATGTTGAAATGATCCTATGTTGGACACAGTAGGTTAAAGAAGATCTAGGATTATCAAAATTAATTTCACCCATCTCTCTTTTTTTAACAACACACAAATGTTTTTTTGCTACATATACAGAAGATATTTTAAAAATTCTAACTCTCCTAATAAGTCACTTTTTTTTCCACTTTCTTTTCTTTTTTAAATTGAAATATAGTTGACAATGGTCCTCTTGGTTTTTTTAATTAATTTTTATTGGAGTATAATTGCTTTTGGAGTATATTGGAGTGTTGTGTTAGTTTCATGGATCAGCCTTACATATATGAGCTTACCTGTTGCCTCAGGTGGTAAAGAATCTGCCTGCAATGCGAAAGACCTGGATTCAATCCCTGGGTTGGGAAGATCCCCTGGAGACCCTATGGACTGTAGCCTGCCAGGCTCCTCTGTCCATGGGATTCTCCAGGCACAAATACTGGAGTGGGTTGCCATGCCCTCCTCCAGTGATCTTCTCAACCCTGGGATGGAACCCCGGGTCTCCTGCAGGCATATTCTTTACCACTAGCGCCACCTGGGAAGCCCCGAGGGAATGGCTACCCACTGCACTGTTCTTGCCTGGAGAATCCCATGGACAGAGGAGCCAGGCAGGCTACAGTCTGTGGGGTCCCAAGGAGTCAGATATGACTGAGCAACTAACAGACACTATAAATATATACCTTCCCTTTTGGACTTCTTTCCCATTCAAGTCACCACAGTGCATTAGGTAGAGTACCCTATACTGTATGGTATGTTCTCAGTAGTTATCTATTTAATACATAGTATCAATGGTGCATATGTGTCAATTCCAATCTCCCAGTTCCTTCCACCACCACCCCTTCCCCTTGGTATCTGTTCATTTGTTCTCTACATCTGTGTCTGTATTTCTGTTTTACAAATAAGATCATCTATACAATTTTTCTAGATTTCATATGCATGCATTAATATATGATCTTTGTTTTTCACTTTCTGACTTACATCACTTTGTGTGACACTTTTTAGGTCCATCCACATCTCTACAAATGACCCACTTTCATTTCTTTTTATGGCTAAGTATATTCAACAATGGTCCTCTCACTTTTTAAAGTGACTACTAAAAAAAATGTAAAGTACCTTACATTGTGGCTCTCTTTATATTTCTACTGTACACAGACTCTCTTTAATCTTCCCAGCAACCATATGAGCTTTGTATCTTCATTTTTCAGGTTAGAAAGTGAGGACCTAGAGAAGTGAACTCCGGTGCCTACAGCCCACACCTGGTTACGTAGCAGGAAAGAGGAAGTTTGCAAGGGTTCAGTGCCTGTTGACAGTTTCTAGGGCTGGAAAGGGAAGAAAGCAAGAAAGAACACAGCAAATCAACTTCACTTGATGTGTTTATGTGCGCTTGTTATTTACAAATCAGAACAACGTAAAGGAATAGAGTGGCATGTAAGGGTTCCTCCAACCCAGTTCACTTGCTGCTGCCATTTGCTTGGTTTCCCTATGAGGTACTGTAGACATAACAAGCATGTGTGAAAGTGTTCCTAAATTGTATCTATTTCTTTGCAATGCCATGGACTGTAGCTCGCCAAGATCCTCTGTCCGTAGCATTTTCCAGGCAAGAATACTGGAGTGGGTTGCCATTCTCTTTTCCAGGGGATCTTCCCAATCAAGGATCGAACCAGGGCCTCCTACATTGCAAGTGGATTCTTTGCCGCCTGAGTCACACACACACATATACATATATATATATATGATATAACATATAATACACATTATACATATATGTGTGTTTTATACACATAGCAAGTATATCAGTTCAGTTCAGTAGCTCAGTTGTGTCCAACTCTTTGCAACCCCATGGACTGCAGCACGCCAGGCTTCCCTGTCCATCACCAACTCCCGGAGCTTGCTCAAACTCATGTCCACCAAGTCGGTGATGCCATCCAACCATCTCATCCTCTGTCGTCCCCTTCTCCTTCCGTCTTCAGTCTTTCCCAGCATCAAGGTCTTTTCCAGTGAGTCAGTTCTTTGCATCAGGTGGCCAAAGTATGGGAGCTTCAGCTTCAGCATCAGTTCTTCCAATGAATATTCAGGACTGATTTCTTTTGAATTGACTGGTTGGACCTCCTTGCAGTCCAAGAGACTCTCAAGAGTCTTCTCCAATGCCACAGTTCAAAAGCATCAATTCTTTCATGCTCAGCTTTCTTTATAGTCCAACTCTCACATCCAAACATGACCACTGGAAAAACCATATCTTTGACTAGATGGACCTTTGTTGGCAAAGTAATGTCTCTGCTTTTTAATATGCTGTCTAGGTTGTCCATAGCTTTTCTGCCAAGGAGTAAAGTGAAAGTGAAGTCACTCAGTCATGTCCTACTCTTTACAACTCCATGGACGGTAACCTACCAGGATCCGTGGTCCATGGGATTTTCCAGGCAAGAATACTGGAGTGGGCTGCCATTTCCTTCTCCAGGAGTAAGCGTCTTTTAATTTCATGGCTGCAATCACCATCTGCAGTGATTTTGGAGCCCCAAAAACTAAACTCTGTCACTGTTTCCACTGTTTCCCCATCTATTTGCCATGAAGTGATGGGACCAGATGCCATGATCTTAGCTTTCTGAATGTTGAGTTTTAAGCCAACTTTTTCACTCTCCTCTTTCACTTTCATCAAGAGGCTCTTTAGCTCTTCTTCACTTTCTGCCATAAGGGTGGTATCATCTGCATATCTGAGGTTATTGATATTTCTCCCAGCAATCTTGATTCAGGCTTGTGCTTCATCCAGCCCAGCGTTTCTTATGATGTGCTCTGCATAGAAGTTAAATAAGCAGGGTGACAATATACAGCCTTGATGTACTCATTTCCTGATTTGGAACCAGTCTGTTGTTCCATGTCCAGTTCTAACTGTTGTTTCTTGACCTGCATACAGATTTCTCAGGAGGCAGATCAGGTGGTCTGGTATTTCCATCTCTTTCAGAATTTTCCACAGT
>NW_011495057.1:1775817-1797641 GCF_000754665.1 Bison bison bison | reverse complement strand
CAAAGGTTTTGGCATAGTCAATAAAGCAGAAATAGATGTTTTTCTGGAACTCTCTTGCTTTTTCCATGATCCAGCGGATGGTGGCAATTTGATCTCTGGTTCCTCTGCCTTTTCTAAAACCAGCTTTAACATCTGGAAGTTCATGGTTCACGTATTGTTGAAGCCTGTCTTGGAGAATTTTGAGCATTACTTTGCTAGCATGTGAAACGAGTGCAATTGTGCGGTAGATTCAACATTTTTGGCAATGTCTTTCTTTGGGATTGGAATGAAAACTGACCTTTTCCAGTCCTGTGGCCACTGCTGAGTTTTCCAAATTTGCTGGCATATTGAATGCAGCACTTTCACAGCATCAGCTTTTAGGATTTGAAATAGCTCAACTGGAATTCCATCACCTCCACTATTGTTCCTAGTGATGCTTCCTGAGGTTCACTTGACTTCAAATTCCAGGATGTCTGGCTCTAGATGAGTGATCACACCATCATGATTATCTGGGTCATTAAGATCTTTTTTGTATAGTTCTTCTGTGTATTCTTACCACCTCTTCTTAATATCTTCTGCTTCTGCTAGGTCCATACCATTTATGTCCTTTATTGAGCCCATCTTTGCATGAAATGTTCCTTTGGTATCTCTAATTTTCTTGAAGAGATCTCTAGTCCTTCCTATTCTATTATTTTCCTCTATTTCTTTGCACTGATCACTGAGGAAGGCTTTCTTACCTCTCCTTGCTATTCTTTGGAACTCTGCATTCAAATGGGTATATCTTTCCTTTTCTCCTCTGCCTTTATTTTCTCTTCTTTTCTCAGCTGTTTGTAAGCCCTCCTCAGACAACCATTTTGCCTTTTTGCATTTCTTTTTCTTGGGAATGGTCTTGATCACTGCCTCTTATACAATGTCACAAACCTCCATCCATAGTTCTTCAGGCACTTGTCTACTGTATAATCGAAAGGGATTTGATTTAGGTCCTACGTGAATGGTCTAGTGGTTTTCCCTACTTTCTTAAATGTTTAAGACTGGATTTGGTAATAATGAGTTCATGATCTGAGCCACAGTCAGCTCCTGGTCTTGTTTTTGCTGACTTTATAGAGCTTCTCCATCTTTGACTGCAAAGAATATAATCAATCTGATTTCAGTATTGACCATCTGGTAATATCCATGTGTAGAGTCTTGTCTTGTGTTGTTGGAAGAGGGTGTTTGCTATGACCAATGTGCTCTCTTGGCAAAACTCTGTTAGCCTTTGACCTGCTTCATTTTATACTCCAAGGCCAAATTTGCCTGTGACTCCAGGTATCTCTTGCCTTCCTAGTTTTGCATTCAAGTCCCCTAGAATGAAAAGGACATCTTTTTGGGGGTGTTAGTTCTAGAAGGTCTTGTAGGTCTTCATAGAACAACAATAACAACAACAAATATATATATGTTTTAAATATATATATATCACATATATATTATATATGTTTAAATATATATATATAAACAAGTATATATATGTTTATATGCATGTATATATAAAATCCCCCATGTTGTACAAATGGCTGGTTCATTTTTAATTTTTTTTTTTTTGCCACAACCCATGGCATGTGGGATCTTAGTTCCTCAACCAGGGATCAAACCCACACACTCTGATGTGGAAACACAGAGTCTTAACCACTGGACCTCCAGAGAAGTCCCAGCCTGACTGACTTTTTAGCTGTTTTATTAATATATATGGGACTAATAAGATTTGCTGGAAAATGGGTTCTTCTGCTTAAAAACCACTCCTAAAGCTACTTATTATAGAGCCTCTGAGGCCCCACTGAGCTCAAAACTCCTTTTGCTTTGGAATAGTGCAATTTTATTGTTTGGTTCTGTTCTTTCACCATATTATCAGTCATCAATATGATTTATTTGATGTGAAATTCTCGGCCAAGAGCAAGCCTCTTCATTGCAACATTGCTCCTGTGGGAAACATGATTTACTTTCCAACAGGTCACTTTAAGATAGAGAGCAGCTCCCTTGAGAATAAAATGTTCACTGTACTGTGGTTTTGCCTTATATATCTATAAATACAATGGAAATTGAAAGAAAATGATTTCTTTTTACCCAAAAGGACAAATTAAGTTTCGTGTTGCTTAACCGAAGGATGACTTTTGCTTTACCCCATGCATCAATGTTTCAAATCTCAGCTTTAGCCTTTAATAGCTCGGTGGCCCTAGATATGTTATTTAACTTCTTAGCTAAGAAGTTAAATAGAACACAGAGATAATAATATCTGTCTTACGGGATGAAAGTGAAAGTGTTAGTTGCTCAGTTGAGTCCAACTCTTTGCAACACCATGGACTGTAGCCCACCAGGCTCCTCTCTCCATGGAATTCTCCAGGCAAGAATCCTGAAGCGGGTACCCATTCCCTTCTCCAGGACATCTTCCCAACCCAGAGATCAAACCCTTGTCTTCTGCACTGCAGGCAGATTCTTTACCATCTGAACCATCAAGGAAGCCCACCTCATGGAATAAGGAGAAATAAATGCAATATACAGATGCTTAGTTTAGTTCCCTGAATATAATAAACACAAAATACATATAATTTACTTTAATTATTATTACTAGACTTATATTTATTGACCTTTACTATGTGCACGATGTGGAAATTGGGTAAATTTTTCTGCCTGTCTCATAGAACTATTTTGTGAATTGAATGAAATAATACATATTAAGTCCTAATACCAAGGACACACAAAGATTCAATATATTATATCTAACTTACATGGTGTAAACTATAACCTTTAAACTGTAATGGCATGATGTTATAGTTGTATACTTAGAGTATTAAATGTAAAACTTAATTATATCATCAAGCTTACTTTCTTAATGTTTTTCTGAATTATTGCCAATTCTACTGAGATTTTATGCTCATAAAGGTGATATTTAATACCAAAGAACATGCACTATTTCTCCATTCCCCTCAAGTTTTCATGCAGAGCACCTCCTTATTTAAAAGCCTTGTCATGGGACTTCCCTGGTGGTCCAGTGGCTATGTCTCTGAGCTCCCAGTGCAGGGAGCCCAGGTTTGATCCCTGGTCTGGGAACTAGATCCCATGCACCAGAACTTACAGATCCTGCATGCCAAAATAAAGATTGAAGATCCTGAATGCTGCAATTAAGACTCGGTACAGCTAAATAAATGAATACAAAAAATAAAATAAAACCTTAGTCATACCTAGGGCCAGATCAGTTCTAGACATTGTTTAACAAGCTATAGAGACTAAGGGTCTGAGTCATCTCTGGACACACTTTAAATCTCCTTCAAGATGCCCTCACCCCAAACCTCCATCACCACAGGCCTCTAGGCTTGGAAAAGTGATCCTCAAACCCTGGCCCTGGTGTCACTGACCTCTAAGACGGCCTGCTTATGTCTCCTGGTGGAACAGGGAAGAAACTGCCATCATTCAGGAGGTGAGCCGTGGGCCACACCAGGTCCAAGCTGGCCTGAGGAGCCACTGCTCAGCTCAGTGACCTGTGTGTCAGCCTTGCCCAGAGTTGTTGTTGTTCAGTCGCTAAGTCATGTCCGACTCTTGTGGCCCCATGAACTGCAGCACACTAGGCCTCCCTGTCCTCCACTATCTCCTGGAGTTTGCTCAAGTTCATGTCCATTGAGTCGGTGATGCTATATAACTAATTCATCCTTTGCTGCCCCTTCTCCTTTCGCCTTCAATTTTTCCCAGCATCAGGGTCAAAAAGAGTTGGCTCTTGCCCAGGATTTTGTAGTGCCAAGTGGCTCACACAATTGCATCCTGACTTTGGACACTACTATATTTTTACTTGGAGCTTCCCTGATGTCTTAGATGGTAAAGAATCTGCCTACATTCCAGGAGACCCAGGTTTGATTCCAGAGTTGAAAAGATTCCTTGGAGAAGGGAATAGCAACACACTCCCATATTCTTGCCTGGAGAATTCCATGGACAGAGGAACCTGGCGAGCTACAGTCCATGGGGTCACAAAGAGTTGGACATAACTGAGCACCTAACACACACATATTTTTACTTACCAGCAGGAAAACAAACTGCTCTAATTTCTATTCACTCTATTTTGAAAGGATAAAACAAGATCAAAGAATCAACTGACCCAAGTTAGAGCCCCTGGAGCCAGCAGGGCAATGGGTGGACATCAGCTCTGCTTTCAAGCCCACAGAGGCTGGTACCAGGAGACCGGGTCTGTGGGAAGTTAGGGCCTCTCTAAGGTCCAGGCAAGTCAGTCAGATGGGGCCACCACCCAGCACTGAGGATGTTTGCCCCTAAATCTTAACAGAATTTACCCTCAGAGAGGCAAAGCTCTCTGTAGGAGTGATGAACCAAACTTGATGAAAATGGTCAAGGTGGGACAGGGCAAAGAGTCTTCTTTTCTTTTTTCTTTTTTTTGGTCACGCCATGTGGCTTGGGGGATCTTAGTTCCCTGACCAGGAATGGGACCCATGCCCCCTGCATTGGGAGCTAGGAGTCTTAACCATTGGACCACCAGGGAAGTCCCAAGAGTCTTCTTTTCTGTCATCAAACTGCAAACATGGCTGAGCAAATGAATGTGAGCTTGGGGAGGCAGGGCTGGGTGGAGGGGGCGGTGGGCACAAGTTGCAATCGTTTTGAAACCAAACCCTGGGAAGTCTGAATCTGAAAGCAGAGATGTCAAACTTCTGAATGAATGACGAAGCTTTTACTGACATTGTGACTCTATTCTGGCCTCTCCACGGTGCTGTTATTTATGGAGTTGTACTTGTGAGCGTGAACTTCCGTATGTTTGCACCTTTCATCCCCAAAGGCATTTTCACAAATCCTAAGAACACCCTCGCAACTGGGGAGTAGAAGTACTCTCTCAGGCTCCTAGCACTAAGGCCCTGCAGATGGCCAGGGGCAGGGGAGACAGTGACCTGCTGTTTCCAAAAGGAGCCTGGAGTCACCAACTAGGGCACAGAAGGGAGAGGTTAAAGGCTAGAAGTGAGCATTACTCTCCCTTGACCCCTGGTCACAGAACCATTTCTCCTATGGGACCAGTTCATGGAAAGCGAAGAAAGCATAAAAAGCTGGCTTCCTGGAACTTCCCTGGTGGTCCAGTGGTTAAGACTTCACCTTTCAGTGCAGGGGCATGCAGGTTCGATCCCTGGTGGGGGAGCTAAGATCCTACATGCCTCATGGCCAAAAAACATAAAGCAGAAGCAATAGTGTAGCAAATTCAATAAAACTTTTTAAATGGTCCACATTAAAAAAAAAAGTCTTTAAAAAAAAGAACTGACCTCCTGACATAGCTAATCATACCCACTATGACACATTTTGAGTGAGTCTGGAAACAGGTATGTTGTGTGAATGTCTTGTCAGTCACACCTGGGCTTCCCTGGTGGCTCAGGCAGTAAAGAATCTGCCTGCAATGCAGGAGACCCAGGTCTGATCCCTGCGTGGGAAAGACCCTCTGGAAAAGGGAATGGCAACCCATTCCAATATTCTTGCCTGGAGAATCCCACAGACAGAGGAGCCTGGCAGGCTACAGTCCATAGCGTTGCAAAAAGTCAGACACCACTGAGCAACCAACACTTTGACTCAGCAGTTCTAGAAATTCTACTGGCATACTTACCCACTGTCTAAGAATATTCCCTATAGCATTTTTATTTACTGTAGCATCTTTTTTTGTGAAAGCAAAAGTTAAAAACAGTCTAAATGCTTACTCCTAAAAGAATAAAGTTAAATAAACTATGGTGCAGATAAATCCATGCAGCTGTTACAATGAATGAAATAAATCTATAGAGAGAAGCTTGGGAAGGCAGTTGAGATGGTTCTAAAAACACATTCAAGACCCATAAATTATAGCCTGTTGCTCTTGGGGTTACACTGTTTGCATGTTAATTGAAGGCAAGGAAGGGTGTATGAAGTAAAAAGAAGCGGGTCTTTATGAGTGAAGTTTGCAAATATTCTCAGGCCAATATAACAAGCATCCTCAAACTCTCAAATTCACCATCTCCAATAAAAGCAACTCCATCTCCAAGCAACTGGACAATAACCCACATTTAACCAGATGATCCCCTTCCTGTTCAACACACCCTCACTCCCCTTGTTGACTCTACGACAGTCCCCGACTTAATGGTGGTTGAGGAAGATCATATATGTATATTTTAAAGTATACATTTTTATTTTTAATATTTTTAGTTATTAAAAAAGGGTATTATACAGTTTATAATCTTTCCGAATTTATTTCTTCACTTCATACATGTGAAGGTTCATTCACATTGTTACATATGGTTTAGTTCACACAGGTGACTGTTGGGGAATAGATGTTCATCCACTTTCCTGATGTTTCTTGTTTTCTGCTATTGCCAGCAGGACCGTTTGATCATTCTTGGGCATGACTGTTACTGTTACTGTTGTTGTTATGCAAGAATCACTCTTTGGTACATGTCCTGGAGTGGAACTTGTTCACAAAGTTTGCCAACATTCCACTTTAGGAACCAACAAAAGCGGTTGTACAGATTTACTCCCACTTGCTATGTGTTACAGATCTCTCTTTAGATTTGCACCCTCTCCAACATTTACTAAGGGCTTCCCACGTGGCTCAGTGATGAAGAATCCACCTGCAAATGCAGGAGATGTAGCAGATGTGGGTTTGATTCCTGGGTAGGGAAGATCCCCTGGAGAAGAACATGGCATCCCACTCCAGTGTTCTTGCCTAGGAAAACCCCATGGACAGAGGAGCCTGGTGGGCTACAGTCCATGGGGTGACTAAGCACACACACACACACACACACACAGTATTTAGTAGTCAGACTTTTGGATTTTTGCCAATTGAAAGGATGTCTCAGTGAACTTGATTTGCATCTCACTGACCCATGATGGGAATACCAGACCACCGGACCTGCCTCTTGGGATATCTATATACAGGTCAGGAAGCAACAGTTAGAACTGGACATGGAACAACAGACTGGTTCCAAATGGGAAAAGGAGTACGTCAAGGCTGTATATTGTCACCCTGCTTATTTAACTTATATACAGAGTACATCATGAGAAATGCTGGGCTGGAAGAAGCACAAGCTGGAATCAAGATTGCCGAGAGAAATATCAACAACCTCAGATATGCAGATGACACCACCCTTATGGCAGAAAGTGAAGAGGAACTCAAAAGCCTCTTGATGAAAGTGAAAGAGGAGAGTGAAAAAGTTGGCTTAAAACTCAACATTCAGAAAACTAAGATCATGGCATCTGGTCCCATCACTTCATGGGAAATAGATGGGGAAACAGTGGAAACAGTGTCAGACTTTATTTTTGGGGGCTCCAAAATCATTGCAGATGGTGATTGCAGCCATGAAATTAAAAGACGCTTACTCCTTGGAAGGAAAGTTATGACCAACCTAGATAGCATATTCAAAAGCAGAGACATTACTTTGCCAACAAAGGTCCATCTATGTGAGAGTTGGACTGTGAAGAAAGCTGAGCGCTGAAGAATTGATGCTTTTGAACTGTGATATTGGAGAAGACTCTTGAGAATCCCTTGGATTGCAAGGAGATCCAACCGGTCCTTTCTAAAGGAGATCAGTCCTGGTTGTTCATTGGAAGGACTGATGCTAAAGCTGAAACTCCAGTACTTTGGCCACCTCATGCGAAGAGTCAACTCATTGGAAAAGACTCTGATGCTGGGAGGGATTGGGGGCAGGAGGAGAAGGAGATGACAGAGGATGAGATGGTTGGATGGCATCACTGACTCGATGGACGTGAGTTTGAGTGAACTTGGGGAGCTGGTGATGGACAGGGAGGCCTGGTGTGCTGCAATTCTCGGGGTTGCAAAGAGTCAGACACGACTGAGCGACTGAACTGAACTGACCCCTGAGGATACTGGTTACCTCTTTATTAAAAAAAAAATTTTTTTTTGGCCACATCTTGTGGCATACAGGGTCTTAATTCCCCTAACGAGGACCAAGCCCGAGGCCCCTGCATTGGAAGTACAGAGTCAACCACTGGACGGCCAGGGAATTCCCTGGTTATCTCTTTAAATGGATCTTGGCCACACATATTTTCTGTGAAAAGTCAGCTTGTATCTTTTGCAGATGCTTCTCCTGGGTTGTTTGTGGTTTGAGTAAGCCTTGCTGGTGCCTGAAATGGAAATTCCAAGGGAAATATTTTTAAATGAAACTCGTTTTCACCTGCCAGGAGACGGGGCTGGAAGGACCCTGGGAATCATAGGAGGCTGGTTTGCAGAGGGAGTGCAGTGAGAGTCAGCATGAATCAAGGCAGCAGAGACCCCAGGAGGTGAATGAGACTGGAAGCTGAGCCCAGCTGTCAATTTCTCCCCTTTCCTGCTGGCTACCTGCAGCAGCAGCAGATCCCCGGTGCCCTGGGCCAGGGGTTTCCCGCACTTTCCATGGCGCCTGCCAGGAGCCCTCAGCACCTAATGTTTGGTGTCTCTTCCGGTGACAGCAGAGCAGTGGGCTCAGATGACCACCCCAGTCATCTGGCAGCCGACATGATCACTATAGATCTTCTCTCAGCCTTTAGGAAGCAAATTTCCAGAGGTTTCTGAGTAGTGAGGGAAGAACCTATGCAGACACAAATTTTCCGATTTGTACATCAGAAACCGCAGGCCCAGGTCTTTTAAGAAAATAGATTGAATTTCAAGAGGGAATAAATACATGGGAAGCACAGAGAGCATAGTTTCCAGGAGTGGCTGCCTCCAGGTTTGCTCTAAACCAAACCATTTTCAGCATCACAAATCACCCACAGCCCACTCTGTGGCTGAAGTTTATCCACACTTCCAGAAGCCTTACAGAGCATCCCCCCCACCAACCCTCAACTCCACCTGCCCTTGTTCAGATGCGAGAGGGATCACTTCCTGTCCTTCTCAAGATCTCCTGTCCCAGTCATGTCTATCAGCTGCCATCTCTCTTTAATTATTGATTAATTTCTTTCTTATGACCTTGGCGGCCTTCCTCCCTGTCTTGGTCCCACAGACTCCCATGCTCATTTCTTCCTGCTTTGCCAACACCTGACATCAGCCTGTCTCTCTGGCCACAGATGAGGTGAGGTCAGGCCGACCTGCCTTTGACTTAGTTCCTGTGCACTGGGTCAAAGACCGCCTGGGATGGACATGAGCCATTGAAAAGCAAAGGGAAGGTGAGGCTCAAGTTGAAGAAGTCCTTGGTTCTTCTAACTTTAAATGGAAATGATTGAAGAAAATGCTTTGACTAGTAGTGTGTGTGTGTGTACATTTTTTTATTGCAGTAAACTATGCATAATATATTTGGACGAGGAAATGGCAACCTACTCCAGTATTCTTGCTTGGAGAATCCCATGGACAGAGGAGCCAGGTGGGCTACAATCCATGGCGTCGCAAAGAGTCGGACACAACTGAGTGACTGAACTGAACTGAACTGAACTAAATTCCCTATCTAAGGATCTAAGTCCATGCCCCCTGCAGTAGAAATGCAGAGTTCTACCCACTGGACAACCAGGAAATTCTCCCCATTTTAACCAGTTTTAAGTGTGCAGTTCGGTGGCATTAAGTATTCACACTGTTATGCAACCCTCGCCATCATCCATCTCCAGAAATTTTTCATCGTTCCAAACTGAAACTCTGTCCACATTAAACACTAATTCCCTGTTCTCCCCTCCCTCCAGCCTCTTGGCAACCATCATCCCACCTTCTATCTTTATGAATATACCTCTTCTAAGTACATCATATAAGTGGAACCATATGATACCTGTCCTCTTGCGTCTGGCTTATTTTACATTTCCCACATTCATCTATGTTATGCATGTATTAGAATTTCATTCTTTTTTTTTAGACAATGATATTCAATTGTGCACATATACCGTATCTTATTTATATATTCATCTGTTGATGGATATCTGGGTTGTTCCTACCTTTTGGCACTTGTAAACAATGCTGCTATGAACTTGGGTATACAAATATCTCTTTGATGAGTAGGACTTTTAAACATTTAAAACTATATTTTCCTCCAAAGGCACAAACTACATTGTGCCTATCTAAAAAGCTAGTAAAACCTGACCAGCGGGCTAGGAAACCCCATTGTAGTGAGATCCGTTTTAAGATAGGAGCCAGGGATTGTGAATTTTCTGGGTTCTGCACAGTTCCTGTCATGCTCACCACCTGGGGTCCATCCAGTCAGTATGGACTGTTGGCAATACAGGGAGTAGTTGTCACAGGGGTTCCTGCCAAGGCTAGACCTCACAAAGGGCCATTGGGGCCCAGGATATCGGTTTTTGCCAGGACTTGGCCTTATCAAAGGGTTATTTAGCCTCATTTTGATTAGCCAAGTACTTTATAATCATTTACTAATTTATATTTTCCATCATCATCAGCCATCACCCAGTATGTGGAAATATTTGGAGAGGGAGGGAGCCCATATCATTTTATTTATATGCAAATATGGGTGCAACCATAGAGACCAAATTTGCTTTGCTATTGGGAAATAAGCAGAAATATTAAATTGGCTGTCCTGTTAGCCAAGCTGTAGTCCTGAGGCTGGCCTATGGCCCTCTGCCCCTGACCTATGGCATCCAAAAGGATGGCATTAGTACCTGTGAGCCTCCACTGACTCCTCCCTATGCCCTTCCCAACCCTTAGAGCTTATAGTGGCAAGAGGAGAGTGGGGTGAGAAGCACAGCCCATAATACCTGATTCCCAAGAAGGTAAACTCAGGTAATGTAACTGCTGAGCAACCTGCCACTGTGAACTCATAACACCATCTATCATTCAATGATGCCAACAGATGGGACTTTAATTACTTTCTTTATGTTTGGCCACGCTGAGTCTTCTTTGCTGTGCGCTGGCGTTCTCTGGTTGCGTATGCAGGCTTCTCATGGCAGCGGCTTCTCTAGTCGCAGAGGCTGAGCTCTAGGCACGCAGGCTTAGTAGTTGTGGCCCACAGGCTTGGCGGCTCCACAGCATATGGAAGCTTCCCAACCAGGGATCAAACCCATGTCCCCTCCATTGGCAGACGGATTCTTAACCACTGGACCACCAGGGAAGTGCCCATATGGGACTTTCAAATTCCATTCTAAACTGAAATTTTCACAATCTTTTACCGATTTTGGCTTGTGGCATTAACCAGAGTTTTAAATTCCATTTTCTCAAGTGAACGTATGTTAAATGAAACAAATGTAATCCATTTTATTTTAATTATTTTTATCACAAAAAAGCCTCTTGCACTGGTGGCCATATTCATTGTTATGCCACATATATTGCATCATACAATTTATATGTATAAAATATTTCACAAATTTAAGAGTTAATTTGCATGCATTAGCTGTACTTGTACTGTTATTTTTTATTGGGGGGCCCACAATATTTCCATTATACATTTTCATTCCTATATCGAACTAATGAATTTTCTGATGAATTCTGTTTATTTTCTTATTCATTCTCTGGCTTAAGAAATAGATCAGAAGGTAGTAAGCAGGTGCCAGAAAGTTCACTTACACAAAAATGATAACACATTCTTATTCACTATCTGAAGCGGAAAACAAAAAGACAATAAAGGATAGTTACTTGGTATCAGAGAATCTGCACTTTGCAAATGATGAGTAGTCAAATCTTTTTTTTTAATAACTGTATTTATTTATTTATGGCTGTGCTCGATCTTCCTTGCTGTGTGGGCTTTTTTTCTAGTTGTGGTGAGTGGGAATTACTCTCTAGGTGCAGTGTGAGGGCTTCTCATCGTGATGGCTTCTCTTGTTCGGGAGCTTGGGCTGTAAAGCTCAGGCTCAATAGTTATGGTACACAGGCTTAGACGCCCCATGGCATGTGGGATCTTCTTGGACCAGGGACCAAACCTGTGTTTCCTGCATTGGCAGGTGGATTATTTACCATGGAGCCACAAAGGAAGCCCGTGAGTAGTCAAATCTTAATGACCTCATTCAATATATTAATTTTTTCATTAAGCATCTATCCAATGCCTTTCATGCATGAGATCCTGGAAGTGCTAAGGTGAACTCTTGGCTTATGCGATCAGAGTTTTAAATTCCATTTTCTGGAAAATGGAACTCTGCCCAAGGAACCTCACTGTCAAGTGATTCTGTAAATTAGTGGTTGGCAAACACTGGTCCATGGAGTAAATTCAGCTCGAATTTTGCTTTTTGTAAATAAAGTTTTATTGGAACACAGGCTTGCTCATTAGTATTGTCTGTGATTGCTTTTATACTGCAGTGGCAGGGTAGAGTAACTGTAACAAAGACCATAACACCCATAAACCTGATATTTTCTATCTAGCCTTTGACAGAAAATATTTGCCAAAAACCTTGCTTTTTTTTTTACATATATTTATTTGGCTGCAACAGGTCTTAGTTGCAGCATGCAGAATCTTTAGTTCCAGCATGGAAACTCTTAATTGTGGCATGTGGCATCTAGATCCCCAGACAAGGATTAAACCCAGCCCTCCCATACTGAGAGCATGCAGTCTTAGACACTGGACCATTAGGGAAGTCCCAACCCTTGCTCTTGAGGAAGAAAATAACCATGGACTCCTTACATTTTAGAAAGTTCTGAGACGACCTAGCCTCACTCCCAAATGCTTTAAGAACTCAGGAAAGACACTGTTGCAACTCAAAGTGTCATCAACAGACCCACAACATCAGCATCACCTGGGAACTTAGGAATGCAGAGTCTCAGGCCCCACCCCAGAACTACTGAAGCAGAAGCTGCAATTGAACAAAATCCCCAGGTGATTCACATAAACAGTGAGATTTGAGAATCACTGTTAGAGTTGAGTCAGGGTTCCCCAGAAGAACAGAACCAGTAGGGTGTGTGTGTGTGTGTGTGTGTGTGTATGTTTATAAATGGAGAGAAAGAGAGAGATTTGTCTTAAAGCTTTGGCTCTTGTGACCTTGGGGACTGGAAACTCTGAAATCTGCAGGGCAGGTGGGCAGGCTGAAAATTTCAGTGAGAATTGATGTTGGAATCTTGAGTTGAAGGCAATCTTGAGACAGGATTTTTTCTTTTCTCAAGGGCCTCAATCTTTTCTCTTTAGGCCTTCAATTGACGGGATGAGGTCCACCCACATTATGATGGAAAATCTGCTTTATGCCAAGTCTACAGGTTCCAGTGTTAGTCACATATAAAGAACACCTTCTAGGACTTCCCTGGCACTCCAGTGATTAGACCCTGCCTTCCAATGCAGGAGATACAGGTTCGATCCCTGGTTGGGGATCTAAGATCCCACATGCCTCATGGCCAAAAAAAACCAGAACATAAATAAGAGAAGCAATACTATAACAGTTTCAACAAAAACTTGAAAAATGGTCCACATCAAAAAAATATTTCAAAAATAAATTTAAAATAAGGCATATCTCCTCAGCAAGATCGAGACTGGCGTTTGACCAAACAACTGGGCACCATAGCCTAGCTGTGTTGACAGAAAAAATTAGTCATCACGCCTTTCTAGATGGAAAAGTTAGAGGAACCATCACACTGTTCTAGGTGGAAAACTTAGAGGTCATGGAAGAAGGGGGATAGACCCATGACCAATATGTGAAGTTGGTGAAAGTGGGTCTTCTCTAATGGTCAAATATTCTTTCTAGAATCTACCTCAGCCACGTATGTATCTTCTCAGGCCCCATACCAGGTACCAACACCGCCCAATGCCATAAGCTCCGACTAAAAGTGGTTACTGAGTGCTGGACGTGTGGCTAGGCCAAACTGAGATGTGCTCTAAGTGTAAAACACACA
This sequence comes from Bison bison bison, assembly GCF_000754665.1. Classification (NCBI taxonomy): domain Eukaryota; kingdom Metazoa; phylum Chordata; class Mammalia; order Artiodactyla; family Bovidae; genus Bison; species Bison bison. The sequence continues at coordinate 1,783,957 of NW_011495057.1, read as the reverse complement.
CCAGATTTCAAATACTTAGTATTTTTTTTAAAAAACTCAATAATGCTTATATTTATTATATGCAGAAATTAAAATATTTTAGGTATAAAAGGTTAAAAAACTATTAAATTTATTTTGCCCATTTCTTTTACTTTTTTTTAACATGGCTATTGGAAAATTTTAAATTATATATGTGATTTATATGTTATTTCTAGGGCCAGAGCTGCTCTAGACTCTTGCAATCTGTTATGGACAGATTATGAATTGTTATGAATTGTTCTGATATGAATTGTTTCTTCCCTAAAATTCAGATGGTTTAGTTGCTAAGTCATGTCTTGACTCTTTGCAATCCCATGAACTGTAGCCCGCCAGCCTCCTCTGTCCATGTAATTCTCCAGGCAAGAATACTGGACTGGGTAGCCATCCCCTTCTTCCCTTCTCCAGGGGAATCTTCCTGACCTAGGGATCAAACCAGGATCTCCTACATTGCAGGCAGATTCTTTACCGATTGAGCCACCAGAGAATTCATATATTGAAGCCTTAACCCATCATACAACTGTCTGACCCACCAGGGAAACCCAAGCATACTGGAATGGGTAGCCTATCCCTTCTCCAGCGGACCTTCCTGACCCGGGAATTGAACCAGGGTCTCCTGCATTGCAGGCAGATTCTTTACCAGCTGAGCTACCAGGGAAGCCCCATATTTGGAGAGAGGGTTTCAAAGAAGTAACTGCAGTTAAATGAGATCATATGAGTTGAGCCCTGACTTGATGGCATTAGTTTCCTTATTGGAAAAAAAAACAAAAACAAAAACAAAAAAGGAAGAGATACCTGATGCAGATGCACAGAGAAAAGGCCATGGAGAGAGTTCTTACCAGAAACCAAACCCTGCTGACATCTTGATCTTGAATTTCCAGTTTTCAGAATGTGAGAAAATACATTTCAGTTGTTTAAGCCCCCAGTCTGTGATGTTTTGTCATGGCAGCCCTAGCAGGTTAATACACCACTCAAAGTGTGGTCTATGGATCAACAGAACCAGGATGACCTGGGAGCTTGTGAGACATACAGAGTCACAGGCTCCACCCCAGACCATGGGAACCAGAATCTGCATTTTCACAAGGTCCCCATGTGCTTTGAGGAGCCCTCCCCTGGAGAAGGCAATGGCAACCCACTCCAGTACTCTTGCCTGGAAACTCCCATGGACGGAGGAGCCTGGAAGGCTGCAGCCCATGGGGTCGCAAAGAGTCGGACATGACTAAGTAACTTCACTTTCACGCACTGGAGAAGGAAATGGCAACCCACTCCAGTGTTCTTGCCTGGAGAATCCCAGGGATGGCGGAGCCTGATGGGCTGCCGTCTATGGGGTCGCACAGAGTCGGACACGACTGAAGCGACTTAGCAGCAGCAGTAGCAGCAGCAGCCCTGGAAGATGTTTGTCAGGGGTTTCTAAGAAGGATGGGAAAAGGATGTGGGAGAAGTGCGTGGTGGGGTGGGGAAATCAGGAGGCTTTGCCTGGTGACCTCTGCTCGTCAGGGAGAGCAAACATCTAAGAGCCTTAAAATTTAAATCCCCAGCCCAGGGAAGTTTGCTCTTTTTGATCCCAATGATTAGAATCACTGTTTTCAGAACTGGAGAGGCTCCTTCAGAAAATATCGAGTTCACATCCTTAAGGAGTTACTGTGACTGATCCAAGGTCACTCAGAGGAGATGAGAGCCCAGACGCTCCCTGGTGGCTCAGCGGTAAAGAAACTGCCCACAATGTTGGAGACCCTGGTTCAATTCCTGGGTCGGGAAGATCGCTGGAGAAGGAAATGGCAACCCACTCCAGTATTCTTGCCTGGAGAATTCCACAGGCAGAGGAGCCTGGTGGGCTACAGTCATGAGATAGCAAAGAAGTTGGACATGACTTAGTGATTAAATACAATAGCAACAAGAAAATAGAATCAGGGTCTCCCAACCTAAAGCCCTTTGAGAGAATGCTAAGTCGCTAAGTCATGTCCAACTCTTCGAGACCCCGTGGACTGTAACTCACCAGGCTCCTCAGCCTGTGGGATTCTCCAGGAAAGAATACTGGAGTGTATTGCCCTGTCCTCCTCCAGGGGATCTTTCCCACCCAGGAATCGAACCGCTGTCTCTTACATCCCCTGCATTGGCAGGCAGATTCTTTACCACTAGCGCCACCTGGGAAAGCCCTTTTCTACTGTTTAATTTAAATATGCATGAGAATTCTGACAAACAGTTCCAGTTCCAAGAGGCTCATGGATCTGAGGGTGTTTGTTTCTTTGTTTGTTTAAATCCAGAGAAGCCGGTCCTGGGCTTTCTTGGGAAAGGAGAGAAAACGGACTGAGTCCTGTGGACCTGCAGGGTGAACACACACTCTAATATTAACCACATGTTCTCTGCACATCTGATGGGGATCCCGTACTTCTCACCGCGAGTTTTCTACTAAAGGTTACCATATGCTGTAGGAATGTTTCACCACCACGAACTGGCCATATAAGCTGAGCGCTTTAAATTACTGCACAGTCAGAGTGAGTTAATCTATGCCTTGATTATCTGTGTGTCTGGCTATCTAAAGACATCCCTGGCATGGAGCTGTAACTCATGACTAACTTGCTAATTTGAAATATAGATGTAAGCCTCCCTTGTAAACACACACACACACACACACACACACACACACACACAGATGTACATTACATTGGAGTTTGCAAATGGATTGAATGCATTGTCAAGTCTGTCCTCCATTAATTTCTATAGATGCATTGCTGCCTGGGAGCTGGAGAATTATCACGCAGTTGAAAGCAATGGTGGGGAAGCCTATAGAAGGGGAAAACGGGTGGAGAAGATGTTAGAGAGGGACAAATGAGAAATAAGTGAAAATTAACTAGCTATTGCAGCCTGAACTGTAAGTCATTTCAGATGGTCTGATTTCTATATAAATCTCAGCTTTGCCTCTTGAGTGAGTGAATAAGCCTGGGCAAGCTGTTTAATCTCTTGTGTGCATGCTAAGTCATTTCAGTCACGTCCAACTCTTTGCGACCCTTTGGACTGTAGCCCGCCAGGCTCCTCTGTCCATGGGATTCTCCAAGTAAGAATACTGGAGTGGGTTGTCTCCTTTTACTCATCAGTAAGAATGGGAATAATAAGACTTTTCCTCTAAAATTTCGATGAGAAGATACGGAAAATGCACATGGTAGGGTTTCTGTTAATGTCCACATTCTTTCTTTCCTTCTGTCCTTCTTGTCCTCCTATTGAAACCAAGATGTTGGCAAGATGAGGTTCTTTTCACCTGCCCAGTAAGAGGAGAGATTATGGAAAGACACAGTAAGATTGCCTTCAGGGACACTGATTGCTTTGATTTGATTGATTTATTGAGCTATTCAGTACTTTTCATGGTTATCAGAGTATATAATTATGACAAGTGGTAAACAATGATGGTCTATTAATAAAAATCAGCAGAAGGAACAACAACAATAATAATAATGTAATCATAACTGTATGCTGGAAATGTAAGCTGGTGACCTTTGTAGCTGAATGTTTCATATACTATGAATGGACATGTCAGACTGGCCATTTCTGTTGACATAAATTTAAAAAGTAGCACTTGCAGAGAACTTTAGAATCAGTAGGAGATTTCTTTTTCAAATGCCATCAGTATATTTTTAGAATGTCCTTGGCAAATGGGCCTATCCAGGTAAAGCATGTTAAAATATTGTTCTATTATTTCAGCTGTCAAGGACACTTAGATGAGAAATGAAGTCTCCCCCTGTATGATGGGATCCTGCTGGATGCTAGTCAGCTTTGTAGCTCTTTGGCTTCAACTGAAGCAGTTCATTTGGACCAACAAGGGCCATGGTCAAAGCCAGAGGAGAACCACTTGGCTATGAGCCCATCCTGGACTTGGGGATCCAGAGGGTCTCTCTCCAAGGAGTTTTCCATTGGCTTCTTCCAACTTGTCTCCTAAATCATCAGAAAATAAAAATTTATTGGGCCCTTAACTACACGCCAGAAATATATATCAACTCATTCAACCCTTGAAATAATCCTACAAATTAGGAACTATTGTACCATTATACATGTTAAGAACTAAGGCTCAGAAAGGCTAATTAACCTGCCCAAGTTCACCCAACAGAAAACGGTGAGCTGGGAATTAAACTCAAATATGGCAAGATTCTGCTGCTTCTGAAATCAGAGACATTTCCTCAGCTCCTTAGAGTTTTAGTTTATATATGGTTTACAAACTCATTCTATTTTCTTGGTATCTTCATTTCCTTCAGGTGAGAAAATATCCAAGATGCTTTTCAAAAGAGTATCAACATCTTCACCTAAATCAGGAATGACTATTCTCTTTTAGCTAAGAAACTTTGGTGATCTCATTCCATTTTGTAAACATTCTTGCATTTTTTTAATACATACATTTCTTCCTCTTTCTCTCAAGTTTCTAAACTCACAAAGCTGCTCCTCAGCCACCATCTGCTACAAATTCATTTATTTGTTTGACTGTCCACTGAGGGTCTGCTCTGAGTCAGGGACTGTGTTCTCCCCTGGAAAGACAAATATTAATAAGTTCTCACTCTCAAGGTGCTCCCAGTCTAGCGGGATGACAGTCGTGCAAGCGGACAGTTTCAGTGGAGTTTTACACAGTTCTGGCCACTATTATACACTTCTGTATACTCCAGTCAAAGTTGGGGAAACACATGGGATCCAGCAACGACATCAGTGTGGAAGCACTAGTGAGGTATCAAGGTAGAGGATGAGCTTCCAGTCGGAGCAACAAGAAGAAGAAACGATAGGGCCTGGAGTATTTCAGGAATTGCCTGTGTGACCCTAGAATGTGGGGAGCAGAGGGGCACAGGTGGTGGGAGAAGAGTTAGAAGAAGTCCAAGGCCAGTATGGCAGGCCTCGTGTCCCTTGCTCAAGAGTCTAGACTACCGTGGGCAAGGAGGTGCCACAGAAGTTTTGCAAGGGGACTAACATGATAAGATTCTTCTTTTAGGAAGATCCCCTGGTCTCAAGAAGAGCTATTGCCTAGAAGAGAGAGAGAGAGAGAGAGAGAGATGAGAGGGAAACCGACAAGGCTATGCAGTAATCTAGATGGAAGATGGACTTAAGACAATGAAGATGGAGCCACGTTTGAAAACATTTCTGAGTCAGCATTGTTAGGATGGAGAGTAGCCTGGATGTGCAGGATGTGGGAGCTGAGTTCAGGCGAACTCTGAAATGTCTTACTTGAGAATCTGTTGGATGGTGACAACACTAAATGAAACAAGGCATTTGTAGGAAAAGCAGGTTTGGAAGATTGGGGAATGGGATAGAGAGTGTAAAATATAAAAGAAAAAAACACAAATACTGATGCCTGGGTCCTACTCCCAGGGAGAATTCTGTTCAATTTGCCTGGGATAAGGCCTAAGGGCTTTCCAAGTGATGCTAGTGGTAAAGAACCTGTCAACGCAGGAGACACAAGATCCTTGGGTCAGGAAGATCCCCTGGAGGAAGGCAGGGCAACCCACTCCAGTATTCTTGCCTGGAGAATTCTATGCACAGAGGAGCCTGGCAGGCTACAGTCCATGGGGTCGCATAGAGTCAGACACGACTGCAACAACTTAGCACACACGCATAGCCTAGACATTTATTTAATCTCACGAGGTGATTCTAGTTTGAAGCCAAGTTGAGAACCACTGTTATGAGGAAATAAGAGAAGACAGAATTCTCAGAAATACCACAATTTAAAAGGCAAGAAAAATAGCTCAAATGTCCCTTAATAGGGTACTAACCAAATAAACTATGTGATTCAAAACTCAGCTCCAGATTTCAGGGAAGATGGAAATCATACTCCACCTCTCTCTTCCCCTGAATGCAGCCATAACCTGAGCAGAATTCATGGAGCAGCAATGTGACTCTGTAAATAGTAGCAGATGGATCCAGAAGGAAGAACAGAGATCAAAGTACCTCTAAACCAAGGGTGAGTTTACCAGATTGTCAGCTTCAATGTTGCCCAGTCTGGACAGAAGGTAGCCTGAAACTGGATATGGGCTCCTGGAGAAAGCCTCTGGTTCTGGCTCAAGGAACAGGAAAGATAATTTTCAAAGAGAGAGAATTTTCCTTTCTCTTTTCTGGTTTCCTTCTGGTTGGATAACTGAGAAGGGAAGCCCAGGAACCAGAAGGTACTGAGGACATGGAAGAGAGGAAGGAGTCTGGGGAAGTGACCTGATAAAATGGCTTATGAATTCTTGGGCTCACTCTTAAACGGCACATGTCTGAACTTGACCCCAAATATTTGAGATGGAAATACACGGGGAGATGGACCACTACTCACATCCCACCCTGGCCACCAGGGGGCACACACGCAAGACGGCTTGGAAGAGCGTTGCAAAGACGGAAAGTGGAACTGACATTGAAACCACAACCTGCAGAAGGCTGGTTGGCACTTGTGACCTGAACCCAACTGGGTCAGTTACTTATTAAAGCAAAATAATCAACATTTTCTGTAGGGTTTACGTAAGATCCAGATCAGATCAGATCACTCACTCAGTCGTGTCCGACTCTTTGCGACCCCATGAATCACAGCACGCCAGGCCTCCCTGTCCATCACCAACTCCCGGAGCTCACTGAGACTCACGTCCATCGAGTCAGTGATGCCATCCAGCCATCTCATCCTCTGTCCTCCCCTTCTTCTCTTGCCCCCAATCCCTCCCAGCATCAGAGTCTTTTCCAATGAGTCAACTCTTCGCATGAGGTGGCCAAAGTACTGGAGTTTCAGCTTCAGCATCAGTCCTTCCAAAGAAATCCAGGGCTGATCTCCTTCAGAATGGACTGGTTGGATCTCCTTGCAGTCCAAGGGACTCTCAAGAGTCTTCTCCAACACCACAGTTCAAAAGCATCAATTCTTCGGTGCTCAGCCTTCTTCACAGTCCAACACTCACATCCATACATGACCACAGGAAAAACCATAGCCTTGACTAGACGAACCTTTGTTGGCAAAGTAATGTCTCTGCTTTTAAACATGCTGTCTAGGTTGGTCATAACTTTCCTTCCAAGGAGTAAGTGTCTTTTAATTTCATGGCTGCAGTCACCATCTGCAGTGATTTTGGAGCCCAGAAAAATCAAGTCTGACACTGTTTCCACTGTTTCCCCATCTATTTCCCATGAAGTGGTGGGACCAGATGCCATGATCTTCATTTTCTGAATGTTGAGCTTTAAGCCAATTTTTTCACTCTCCACTTTCACTTTCATCAAGAGGCTTTTTAGTTCCTCTTCACTTTCTGCCATAAGGGTGGTGTCATCTGCATATCTGAGGTTATTGATATTTCTCCTGGCAATCTTGATTCCAGCTTGTGTTTCTTCCAGTCCAGCGTTTCTCATGATGTACTCTGCATATAAGTTAAATAAACATGGTGACAATATACAGCCTTGACGAACTCCTTTTCCTATTTGGAACCAGTCTGTTGTTCCATGTCCAGTTCTAACTGTTGCTTCCTGACCTGCATACAAATTTCTCAAGAGGCAGATCAGGTGGTCTGGTATTCCCATCTCTTTCAGAATTTTCCACAGTTGATTGTGATCCACACAGTCAAAGGCTTTGGCATACTCAATAAAGCAGAAATAGATGTTTTTCTGGAACTCTCTTGCTTTTTCCATGATCCAGCGGATGGTGGCAATTTGATCTCTGGTTCCTCTGCCTTTTCTAAAACCAGCTTGAGCCCCTGGCTTGGAGAATTTTGAGCATTACTTTACTAGCATGTGAGATGAGTGCAATGGTGTGGTAGTTTGAGCATTCTTTGGCATTGCCTTTCTTTGAGATTGGAATGAAAACTGACCTTTTCCCAGTCCTGTGGCCACTGCTGAGTTTTCCAAATTTGCTGGCATATTGAGTGCAGCACTTTCACAGCATCATCTTTCAGGATTTGGAACAGCTCAACTGGAATTCCATCACCTCCACTAGCTTTGTTCGTAGTGATGCTTTCTAAGGCCCACTTGACTTCACATTCCAGGATGTCTGGCTCTAGATCAGTGATCACACCATCGTGATTATCTGGGTTATGAAGATCTTTTTTGTACAGTTCTTCTGTGTATTCTTGCCATCTCTTCTTAATATCTTCTGCTTCTGTTAGGTCCATACCATTTCTGTCCTTTATTGAGCTCTTCTTTGCATGAAATG
>NW_011495057.1:1770779-1775717 GCF_000754665.1 Bison bison bison | reverse complement strand
AGGTTCCTTTGGTATCTCTGATTTTCTTGAAGAGATCCCTAGTCTTTCCCATTCTGTTGTTTTCCTCTATTTCTTTGCATTGATCGCTGAAGAAGGCTTTCTTATCTCTTCTTGCTATTCTTTGGAACTCTGCATTCAGATGTTTATGTCTTTCCTTTTCTCCTTTGCTTTTCACTTCTCTTCTTTTCACAGCTATTTGTAAGGCCTCCCCAGACAGCCATTTTGCTTTTTTGCATTTCTTTTCTATGCGAATAGTCTTGATCCCTGTCTCTTGTACAATGTCACGAACCTCATTCCATAGTTCATCAGGCACTCTATCTATCAGATCTAGGCCCTTAAATCTATTTCTCACTTCCACTGTATAATCATAAGGGATTTGATTCAGGTCACACCTGAATGGTCTAGTGGTTTTCCCTACTTTCTTCCATTTAAGTCTGAATTTGGCAATAAGGAGTTCATGGTCTGAGCCACAGTCAGCTCCTGGTCTTGTTTTTGCTGACTGTATAGAGCTTCTCCATCTTCGGCTGCAAAGAATATAATCAATCTGATTTCAGTGTTGACCATCTGGTGATGTCCATGTATAGAGTCTTCTCTTGTGTTGTTGGAAGAGGGTGTTTGTTATGACCAGTGCATTTTCTTGGCAAAACTCTATCAGTCTTTGCCCTGCTTCATTCCGTATTCCAAGGCCAAATTTGCCTGTTACTCCAGGTGTTTCTTGACTTCCTACTTTTGCATTCCAGTCCCCTATAATGAAAAGGACATCTTTTTTGGGTTTAGTTCTAAAAGGTCTTGTAGGTCTTCATAGAACCGTTCAACTTCAGTTTCTTTAGCGTTACTGGTTGGGGCATAGACTTGGATTACTGTGATATTGAATGGTTTGTCTTGGAAACGAACAGAGATTATTCTGTCGTTTTTGAGATTGCATCCAAGTACTGCATTTTGGACTCTTTTATTGACCATGATGGCCACTCCATTTCTTCTGAGGGATTCCTGCCCACAGTAGTAGATATAATGGTCATCTGAGTTAAATTCACCCACTCCAGTCCATTTGAGTTTGCTGATTCCTAGAATGTCGACGTTCACTCTTGCCATCTCTTGTTTGACCACTTCCAATTTGCCTTGACTCATGGACCTGACATTCCAGGTTCCTATGCAATATTGCTCTTTACAGCATCGGACCTTGCTTCTATCACCAGTCACATCCACAGCTGGGTATTGTTTTTGCTTTGGCTCCGTCCCTTCATTCTTTCTGGAGTTATTTCTCCACTGATCTCCAGTAGCATATTGGGCACCTACTGACCTGGGGAGTTTCTCTTTCAGTATCCTATCGTTTTGCCTTTTCATACTGTTCATGGGGCTGTCAAGGCGAGAATACTGAAGTGGTTTGCCATTCCCTTCTCCAGTGGACCACATTCTGTCAGATCTCTTCACCATGACCCATCCATCTTGGGTTGCCCCAAGGGCATGGCTTAGTTTCATTGAGTTAGAAAAGGCTGTGGTCCTAGTGCGATTAGATTGACTTTTTTTTCTGTGAGTATGGTAAGATCCAGAGATTCATAATATTCAAAATGTCCAGAATATGACACAGAACTACTTGTCATATGAAAAACTAGGAAAATCTCAACTCGAATGCTGAGATGACACTAACGATAGAATTACCTGACAAAGACTTTAAAGCAGTTATTATCAAAATCCAAGCATAGAAATAATTACATTAAATGAAAATAGTCTGAACAGATCAATTGGCAGATGGATTTTTTTTTTAAAGACTACCCATGGACTATAGCCTGCCAGGCTCCTCTCCTTGTCCATGGGATTCTCTGGGCAAGAATACTGGAGTGGGCCAGCATGGCGTACCGGGGGCAGGGCCAGAATGTGCAGAAGGTGATGGTACACCCATCAATCTCATCTTCAGATACTTGCAAAATAGATCACAGATTCAGGTGTGGCTTTATGAGCAAGTGAATATGCAGATAGAGGGCTGTATCATTGGTTTTGATGAGTATATGAACCTCGTATTAGATGATGCAGAAGAGATTCATTCTAAAACAAAGTCAAGAAAACAACTGGGTCGGATCATGTTAAAAGGAGATAACATTACTCTGCTCTAAAGTGTCTCCAACTAGAAGTGACAGATGTAGTGAGAAATTGTTTGGCAGTACTGTTGGTTTTTTTAGGTGTCCTTTGTTAGAGATGTAGTTCTAAAACATGTATTCATATTGTTCTGCTCTTATGTTATTACCAGATGACAATAAATGCTGTGGGACTGTTTTTATTAAAAAAAAAAAAAAAAGAAGAATACTGGAGTGGGTAGCCATTCCCTTTTCCAGGGGATCTTCCCAACTCAGGGATTGAACCTGGGTCTCTCACATTGCAGGCAGATTCTTTACCATCTGAGCCACCAGGGAAGCCCCAAAATATAAGACATGACATCATAAAACTCCTAGAAAAGACCATAGACAAAACATTCTCTAACATAAATTGTAGCAATATTTTATTAGATCAGTCTCCCAAAGCAAATGAAATAAAAGCAAAAATAAACATATGGGCCCTAATCAAACTTACAAGCTTTTGCACAGCAAAAGAAACCGCAAACAAAATGAAAAGACAACCTAAGGTCTGGTAGGAAATATTTGCAAATGATGCAAATGACAAGGGCTTAATTTCCAAAATATACAAATAGCTCACACAACTCAATATCAAAAAAAAAAAAAAATCAAAAAATGGACAGAAGACCTAAACAGAAATTTCTCCAAAAAAGATATACAGATGGCTAACAGGCACATGAAAAGATGCTCAACATCACTAATTATTCAGATTAGTCGTTCAGTCGTGTCCAACTCTTTGCAACCCCATGAATCGCAGCACGCCAGGCCTCCCTGTCCATCACCAACTCCCAGAATTCACTCAGACTCACGTCCATCGAGTCAGTCATGCCATCCAGCCATCTCATCCTCTGTCGTCCACTTCTTATCTTGCCCCCAATCCCTCCCAGCATCAGAGTCTTTTCCAATGAGTCAAGTCTTCGCATGAAGTGGCCAAAGTACTGGAGTTTCAGCTTTAGCATCAGTCCTTCCAAAGAAATCCCAGGGCTGATCTCCTTCAGAATGGACTGGTTGGATCTCCTTGCAGTCCCAGGGACTCTCAAGAGTCTTCTCCAACACCACAGTTCAAAAGCATCAATTCTTTGGCGCTCAGCCTTCTTCACAGTCCAACTCTCACATCCATACATGACCACAGGAAAAACCATAGCCTTGACTAGACGAACCTTTGTTGGCAAAATAATGTCTCTGCTTTTGAACATGCTATCTAGGTTGGTCATAACTTTCCTTCCAAGGAGTAAGCATCTTTTAATTTCATGGCTGCAGAGATATGCAAATCAAAACTACAGTGAGGTACCACTTCACACTAGTCAGAATAGCCATCATCAAAAAGTCTACAAATAATAATGTTAGGAAGGGTATAGAGAAAAAACAACCCTCCCAAACTGTTGGTCAGAATGTAAATTGGTACAGCCACTAAAGAACAGTATGGAGGTTACTTTAAAAGCTAAAAATAGAACTACCCTATGATCCAGCAATCCCACTCCTGGGCATAGATCCAGAAAAGATGAAAACTCTAATTTAAAAAGATACATGCACCCCAATATTCATTGTAGCACTATATACAATAACCAAGATGGAGAAGCAACCCAAGTCTCCATCAACAGATGAATGGATAAAGAAGATGTGGTACATATATACAATGGAATATTACTCAGCCATTAAAAAGAATGAAATAATGCCATTTGCAACAACATGGATGGACCTAGAGGTTATCATACTGAGTGAAGCAAGTCATACAGAGAAAGACAAATATTATATACTATCACTTATATGTAGAATCTAAAAAATAATATACATGATCCTATTGAAAAATCAGAAACAGACATAATAAATTTATGGTTACAAAGGGAAAGGGAAAGAGAGGAATAAATTAGGACTATGGGGTTAACAGGTACACATTACTATATATAAAATAAACAACAAGGACTTACTGTATAGCACAGGGAACTATATTCAATGTCTTACAATAACCTATAATGGAAAAGAATCTGAAAATATATATATATAGTTGAATCACTTTGCTATACACCTGAAACTAACACCATATTGTAAATCAACTATAATTCAACTTGAAAACAGAGAAAAAAGTCGATATGATAATGGGAGCAAAGGTCAAAGAGAGAGCCTGGAAGATGCCACAGTGCTGGCCTTGAAGATGAAGGACGTGGGCCCTGGGTCAAGGAAGGCAGGCACCTTCTAGAAATGGAAGCGGCAAGGAAATAGATCCTCCCCTAGAGCTTCGAGGGGGAATACTCTACTGACCCACTGAGTTGAAGATTTCTAATTTCTGGGATAATAAGATAATACATTTGTATCATTCTAGGCCACTGAGTTTGTGCTTCAACAGCCATAGGAAGGGCTTCCCTGGTGGCTCGGCAGTAAAGAATCTGCCTGCAGTGCAGGACACCTGGGTTTGATCCCTGGGTCAGGAAGATTCCATGGAGGACAGCATGGCAACTGCTCCAGTATTCTTGTCTGGGAAATCCAATGGACAGAGGAGCCTGGCAGGCTACAGTCCATGGGGTCACAAAGAGGCCTATATGACTGAGCAACTAAACAAAAACAACAACAAGCCATAGGAAACTAACACAGCCACAACTTTTCTGCTCTCTCCAGTGCGAAGTATTGCCCAATAACCTCCTCATCGATGCTTCCCACTCAGGAAGCACAGCTGCCTCTCACATGTCTTCTAAATCCCTGCGGGGGGAAATGAACCACAGATGGCAGAGTTCCATTGTCCTGTGAGGTGTAAAAGATGTGCGTGGCAAAGTAACCCAAGATCTGTCTCCTCTGCACCTCCGGAGGAAATACTGAGTTCTAAGCCCTGTTGGAT